>NW_024883458.1:0-77905 GCF_019059575.1 Amphibalanus amphitrite | reverse complement strand
GAGGGGGGGGTGGGGGATCAGAGGTCCCCGCAGTCGGTGGCCCGACTCCATCTCCACAGCCTGGGGAGAGAGGGAGGTCATAACAGAGCCATGAGTATTGAGTATTTAAGGTTCGGATCGAGTTCAGTAAATTAAATGTGGAAAAAATAAAAAACTTTTTAAATAGCAGCAATGTGCATATCTTAAAATACATTATTGATTGTCAAATTCGTTCATTATCAATGAATGTCATGGCAACTTTTCACAAAAGGCAACAAAATGGGTACAATTTCGGACCTGCTACAAACACAAGAAAAGCCAAAGCATTTGACAAAACATGTCATCATCATCATCATTAGCCCATAATAACTAAATACGCACTTACTATAGCAGCAGCAGCTCTAGGCCATTATAAACCTCATCAATTGACACTACCGGTGGTTTCAACTTTCCTAGACTGGCACAGAATCCACCGACTCACCTTGACTGTGAGATGAATGGCGCCGCCGCGCACCAGATCCGACTCTCGGTCCAGTTTTTTGGCCGTGCTCAGCACGCCCGTCTCCTCGTCCAGCGAGAAAAACTCGCCAGGGTCTGCCAGGGCGAGAAAATGAGGTGTGAATGGTAGGAAGGCTTTGTGATGGATGGGGGTAGGTGTGCGAGCACGAGCATCTTTACGAAATACCATGCGGCAAGATTACTGAAGTCCGTTAGTCGAAGTGCATACTGCAGATACATCTCAGCTTCAGCAGTTCCCAGCAGGCAGACTAGGCAAGGAAACCAACAACTATGAGCAGTAAAATCACACCTCCATCTAGCCTTTATGTCATCCCAATTCATCCTGCTACCCTCTCCGCCTGTCCAGGCTTCTCTCTCCCTCGCTCGTTCCTTTCCATCTCTAATTCTGAACTACCCAATATCCATTTTGAGGATTACGTGTCACACCTTCCTCTATTCCCTCCCTCCCTCCCTACCCCTCTCCCCTGTCTCACTTTCCACCATCTCGAAGACGACAGGTCGTGCCGCCCCGCTGTCTCCATCCGCCGCCGCCACGGTCAGTACGACCGTACCGATGGCGGCTCCCTCGTCCACAACGGCCGTACGACTACCCGAGAACGACGGTGGCGAGTTCTGCACGTCCTGAACGCCGATCAGAGCACGGCCGGCGGCGGTGAAACGGCCGTCCTGTGGGGGGGGGGGAGGGGGGGTCAGTGAATGAACGAATCGCACGTGGGTGGAAATATGTCCAACGACAAGCTGGGTAAAACAACTGGGTCGATGGTAAAGCTGGATTTCCTAGAGACTATGCTAAATCACAAACCACGTACTCATGTATGCTTCTTGACACTTCCTTTCCCTACACGTTAACAAAAACAAAACAATGACACAAACATGTGCCTCCCTCGTCAACATAACCAAACACATCATCTCCACAAGTCCCAATCATGACAATGAAACCTTCCCTCCTTCCCTCTCCTCACATACCCCCTCGAAAGAGTACCTAATGACCTTCACTTACGGTAAATACTTGAGATAAATACATACCGACGCGAGCAGCGCCACACTGATCCTGGGGTCTCCGGTCGGTGAGAGTACCAGCGGCCGTTGTAGCACCAGCGAGCCCACGTACAGCTGAGAGGTACTCTCCAGGGCCATCACTGTCAGCAGCTCACAGGCGCCCTCCGACTGGCGGTACACGGAACGGACACGGCACGAGTCGTGGTTAGGTGGGTGGGTTAAAACGTGTGGCGTTTGGATATGTATGCAGAAAGTTCGTGCAGTAAGAAGTAAGTACGGCAAGAGTTCGTCATTTGGTAAGTGTATGCGTGATTTGTAAGCCGAAAGGGTGATCTCAATATTATGAACATTTATCACTATGGTATAATAAAATTCACTTGCATGTTCTTATAACGGTAAACAACTACATATTTACCACGCTGGCCTGTATCGTTAAACTCACGCACACACAAGTACATACGGTAATTTGACGCAATCCTCTTATTACAGCTATTACCTCAAGTAAAGGTCATTAGGTACCCTTTCGAGTAATCAGACCCTTTACTCAAGAGATGCCTCCTCTTCTTCTGACGAAGACGAGTAGGCTGCCATGCTAGGTGAGGCCATACATTGATGGCCACGATGATCATTAGTATGAGAACTTGTAGTTGAACTTTTCAGGGTGGTCCTTCCATTCCTTCCCCAGTCTGTACTTGAACACATCGACATTTGGAGCATCGATGGTGTGGGTTGACAGCTTGTTCCATGTCTGAGTTACTCGTGCCGCAAAGAAGGCTTTTCTGGGTCCCAATTGATGCTGGACTTGAAGTTTTTGATCGTGACCTCGGGTGACACGGCTGAGAGAGTTCTTGAACATGCTGTTGTGACAACACGGGCACTCTCTTTGGAAGTCCACCTTGTCGAAGCCTTTCAAAATTTTGAAGGTCTCGATGATGTCCGACCGTTTCCGTCGGAATTCCAGAGTAGGTAAATTAAGGCTCCTGAGGCGATCTGAATATGAAAGGTGAGACAGTCCGTTCACCAGCCTTGTTGCCCGCCGCTGCACCTGTTCGAGTGCATCTTTGTCCTTTTTGAACTTGGGACTCCATATAACAGTTGCATACTCGAGGTGGGGCCTGACAATGCTTTTGTACAAGGCTTTGAAAATGTCGCTGTCAATTTTTGCAAAGGTATGCTTGATTGCACCAAGAATTCTATTGGCCTTGTTAATCTGGTTAGTGACATGTTTTGAGAAGGATAGCTTCATGTCTATAGTGACTCCCAGGTCCTTTTCCTCACAGACTGCTTCAAGGGTATGTTTGCCTCCACCCATAGTTGTCATGGTATACTCACTTCCAGGATTTGTTGGTCCTAGATGCATGACCTTGCACTTGAGTGGATGAAAGATCATCTGCATTGTTTTTGCCCAATCTTGCAAAGAGTTGATGTCCTCTTGCAGATTGTGAAGTTCACCATCGCGCTCGTTGATGACTTGGTAGACCTTGGTATCGTCCGCAAACATAGAGATGTGACAATTTAAGAGGTCGGGAACATCACAGACAAACATGGAAAACAAGAGAGGCCCGAGCACTGAGCCTTGCGGCACTCCACTTGTTACATACTCCCAGTCTGAGAGTGATCCATTGACGTTCACTCTTTGCCGCCTGCCTGTTAGAAAACTCCTTATCCACTGATGAGTCTTTGCATTCACCCCTAGAGCCTGGACCTGGGCTAGAAGCCGTTCATGGGGCACAGTGTCGAACGCTTTGGCATAGTCCAGAAACACAACATCCACTGGTAAGCTGTGGCTTAGCGCTTCCGTCCAAATATCAAGAGCTTCCAGTAGGTTTGTGACTGTAGATTTCCCTGTGATGAAACCATGTTGTTGGCGAGCGATAAGATTGTTTGTCTTCAGATGAGCGATGATGTCCTCGCATATGATCCTCTCCAGAATCTTGCATAATATTGATGTCAGTGACACTGGTCGGTAGTTCGCGGGATCACTTTTGTCGCCTTTTTTAAAGATTGGCGTGACGGTGGCCACCTTCCATTGCCGTGGAACTTCTCCAGTTTCAATACTTTTACAGAACAGAGATGTGATGGGTGTCGCAAGTTGGTCAGCAAGTTCGTGCAAAACACGAGGGTGCATGTTGTCGGGGCCTGGCGATTTATCAATCTTCAGTGTTTTCAGCTTGGCATGGACTCGCTGAACAGTTATCGCAATTTGCATCTCTGCCTCCAAAGGCTTTGGAGCTAGCGTTGGGATCGATGACTTGTCTTCCTTTGTGAAAACGCTTGCGTACTGATGATTCAATATATCAGCCTTGTGCTTGTCGTTAGTTGCCGGTTCACCATTAGCACTACGCAAGTCCGAGATACCACATTTTGATTTCCTGCGACGGTTGACGTAGTTCCAAAACACTTTGTGATTTCCTTTGACTTCTTTAGCCAGCTTCGACTCGAATTCCCGCCTTGCTTTCCTGGTCGCGTGGGTAGCTTCATTTCTTGCCTTGACATAACTTTCGTAATCATTACTGTCCTTGGTGTTCAGAAAACGAACCCAAGCGTGATGTTTTTTCTTCACCATTCTAAGAGCACTCCGATTCATCCACAGGGGATTTCCTCTTTTCGCTTTCTTGTTGGTGTCCAGCTTGGGCACGTACCTATCCATTAAATCCGTGATCGTTTGTTCAAGCGTATCTGCCATCTCATGCACAGATTTGCCTTCAAATAGTCCTCGCCAGTCAACGTCCAGTGCTTTCCTCATTTCTTCATAGTTGGCTTTGTGGTAATTCAGTACCGCACTCTTTCTTACTGGAACGTAAGGGACAAACGATATAGCAAATGAGACACTGGCATGATCGCTTGCTCCAACCGGGTCTCCAATTGTCAGTTGTTCCACCAAGTCTCGCTCATTTGTAAAGAGTAGGTCATCGAGAGTAGAGCGCTGTCCATCTCTGTATCTTGTTGGCTCTGTTATATGCTGTAGAAAGTAGGTATCGCGTATACATTCGATAAACTTACGAGCTGGGCTGTTCTGGCTGACACCTTCTGGAACTTCTGGGTCCGGGGTCCAAAATATTTCTGGGTGGTTAAAGTCACCGACTATAACCTTGTGCGAATGATTTGTGGATGCTGCCCAGCCAAGCATTTTGTGAAGATCAGGATCTTGAGGAATAGCTTTACTTGGTGACCCGCTTCTGTAGATCACCCCAACAAGCATACTTGCTCCACCCCGGGCATTAACCGTAATCCAGGTGCAATCCTGAAAGTTGCAGTCTCCCGCGGGATAAACTTGTTTGGCCATCAGATTCTTTTTTACATAAATTCCCGTGCCCCTAGTAGCTCCGGCTGAAAAGTTGCTAGTAAATAATTCGTAGTCGGGCAGTTCCATTACAGGGTGTTCAGGCATCAACCCAACTTTAGGTTTCATTTCTGTTAATGCAAGAATATCATAGCTCTCAAGTGCAGTGAGTGCCAGCATCGCGTCGTATTTACTCATAATAGAATTGTCGATGTTGGCATAAAACACTTTCAATGAGTTAACAGTATGGGTTACAGGCCCGGCAGGTTTCTTGTCGTCTTGAATGTCTAGTCTCGATGTGATGGAACCATGTGATGGAACTATTACAATTTAAATCAAAAGT
This sequence comes from Amphibalanus amphitrite, assembly GCF_019059575.1. Taxonomy (NCBI): domain Eukaryota; kingdom Metazoa; phylum Arthropoda; class Thecostraca; order Balanomorpha; family Balanidae; genus Amphibalanus; species Amphibalanus amphitrite. The sequence continues at coordinate 72,782 of NW_024883458.1, read as the reverse complement.
ATCTCTAGAAGTAACCAATTGAAAAAGAGTACAGCTTCACACCGACAGCTCATCGACACAGCAAACACAGGACAATAAAACTCAACAATCTGGAGAACAATAAAACTCAACAATCTACACGATATTTCACACCCCGTCAGCTTTGTCTCCAACATACCGAGCTTTTCGGGTCGCAGGTGACGTTCAGGTTCTCTCCGACCAGGTCAGGGTCAGTGACCTCGATCTTCTTGATGACCGTGCTCCCGACCGGAGCATCCTCGCGTAGTTCGGCCTCGTACAGTGCCTGGGGGCAGGTCAGGGGTCAAAGAGGTCAGGGCTGGAGTTAGAGATTATAGCAGCGGTTAAGAGGGATCATGGCAAGGCACATAAGAGACATGGTCAGATGGGTCAGTTAGCGAGGTTGGGCAGGGGTCAGAGGTCGAGGTAGGGGTCAGAGGTCAGATCAGGGGCTAGAGGGATCATGGCAGGGGCAGACGTCAAGGTAGGGGTTTGAATTCAAGACAGCAGTTACAGGCCAGAAATCATGGATCGTCATAATGAGATCTCAACACTTCAACCGTAAGACGTTAGGGTTGAAGCCTTAGTTCTGCAGATGCGATTTAACCTTACCCCAGCTACTCTGCCGCAGCTGGAAACAAGTCCCTTTTCTAATCTCAAGCAGGACGTCTACAAGCACTGCTGCAACCACTCTTCACTATTATCCGATCACTTCGCTCACCTTTTTAAACACGGGCTCGTTGTCGTTTTCGTCGACAACGATGACGGTGATGGGCACGGAGACCTTGTTGTTGTCACCGCCCTCCACACGGTCCTCCAGGGTCACCTGGAGCTTCAGCTGGGTGGTCGTCTGTGGACGGAAACGAGGGTGGATGGTAAGGGAGTGTATGTAAGAGTGGGGTGTGAAGTAATTGAGAAATGGCGCGGGGATATAAATAAGAACATCTGAACCAAGGTAGACTGGTAAGCTGAGATGAGTTCATTCAAACACATGCGAACAAAGCTTAATGTCCAGCTCTATTATTTTATTGGATGTAAGGTAAGAAAATCAATGCATTTCACATTAATTTTTTTCAAACAGCATTCTATTCATAATATTCTAACTACCTACTTCATGTATGATAATGAAAGATTATCTCAGGCATGGTGATTGTGGGTGTACTTGAAATAGTAATGATGCTGAAAGAAGCAACGCTTATGCTCAATTTTTTTTAACATCGTAACATTCTACCCTTCCCACATCTCACACGCTGACTAATGAGCATCCTCTCTCACCTCGTGGTCGATTCGTTTCTGCACCGACACCACGCCGGAGCGCGGGTTGACCTGGAGTACGTCGGTGCCCTCCAGGCCGTACAGAAGGGGTGAGCCCTCTGGGTCCACTCCTGGGGTCACGATAGGGGTGCGGTTAGGTGATCTAGGTTGGAGGATATCCAATGAAATAGCGAAGAAGGTTCGGACAAGACAGTATGGAGAAGGTCACAACAAAGAAACAGCAGAAAATTTAGTAGGTACAAAACAATGAACAGGTAGGTATCACACAATGCATGGGAGAATATACAATTAAGGAAAAAAGATAGACACAATAGGTAATGATGCCGATGGCAACAACACAGCAGAAATTCAAAATAGCCGACAAAACAGTGTCAAATATCGACCAAACTGACGAATCATCACACTTAAGAGCTGAGTGGTGAATATTGGATGAAGCACTTAGCAGAACAAAGTGGAACTCAATGATCTAAGAAAAGGGTGGTACTTACCTACCTAATTGATATTTCATACCATACCTGGCAAGGTCAGTAAGTTGTAGCCACTCACCTTTTAGGGTGTAGACTTCCTTTCCGATAGGAGTGTTTTCCGAAATCACATGGTAATCCATGTTGGCCTCAAAGCTAGGTGGTTCATTGGCACTTACTGCTGCCATATGGCAGCATATGACCAAAAGTGCCTTCTGTATAAACATTCTGCAAATACAACATAAGTCATCATAAAGTAATTGGAAGGACCAGTGAAAAAAACTAACAACGAGTGCTTAAATGTAGCCAAATCTCAAGGAGGCAGACACAATACAGTTAAAATATTAAAACAACGGTGGAAAACATTCCAAGGCAAATATTTTTGTGATTGCAGTTGTGAGTCGTTAATCATGACCTACTGTTTAACTCCCCTAGGTATTTATTCACCTGTTTGGGGTTCCTTTGGCCTGAGACTTGAGAGTAGCCAAAAGAATAGAGGAACAGGGAGTAGGGAGGGGACCTGCATAGAAAGAGCTTGCCGGGTGGATGAGAACTAGAGATGTCAATCGGATACCAACTTTTTGGTACACCGATACCAAACCGATACCAACTCGGCATTTGGTATTTGAATCCTAATTTGTTTGGTATTTTGTTGGTATCATGAACCCTCGCTAATGTTTGAGAGGCTAAGAAATCGGTAAAAAGTTGGTATTTTCCTCATGTTCCCAAGTTGGTTTGGTTTCGGTATTTCTCCACGGTTTTGGTTGGTATTTGGTATGGTATCGGTATTCCGATTTTCCGTATTTGACATCACTAATGAGAACCCGACTGGAAAAAATATACGTTACGCCGATTGCCGAACATGTCCGGCGTAGTGTCAAGATGGTGCCGAAAATTTCAGCGCATGTCCGGGATAACTTTGCATGCGCCGAATTCAGCGCATGGCGGCAGCTGAATTTTTCGGTGCAGGGCGGCTACGGATTTTTTTGGCGAATGCGGTCACATAATTTAGTCGGCACACTGGTCAATCTAGCAGCAGATTTCGAGAGGGTTCGGGACGAGATGTCCCCGTCCTGGTCGTGTGCTCGAACTGGCGAGCCGCCCTGAGGATACTCAGCGGAGGAGCGGCCGTCCAGGTGAGGCCTCCACCCTGGGTATGGAAGACCTGATTCAACATTGCAGAGCGTCATGAAGTAATACTGCAGTGGGCTCCTGCCCACTGCGGTAGTGCCCACTGCGGTGCCGAGCGGAATGAGAGCGCGGACGACCTGGCGAAACAAGCGGCCGCCCTGCGCTCCGACGCCCGCTCACTGACCCGGACGGTTCATTATGCGGCCCCAGCCCTCGCGTCAATGGCGCGACCAATGGTCTGAACCACTGGTATTCAAGCCACTCATTGGGAGAACGCCGGCGCTCCCTGTCCCCGGGGAGGACCGAGAGGACACCGTTTCCGTGCACCAGTTAAGGGCGGGGCCCGGGTCACTGGGAGCGTGCCAGCAGTGCCCAGACAAGCAGTGTCCTGCTGCGCTCTGCACCGTGAGCCGAGATAAGGCTGATCTGATGTGCCGGGGCAAGTGCTGCTCTGGCCCTTGCTGGCGCCCTTCTTACCTGGTCTTCTTACCTGGTCGGGTTCCCTTGTTCTGCTTTTAATTGAAGGAGGGGTCAGGAGGGGAGGGGTCAATTGAAGCCCTCCAGCTACAAACACACCGCTCAGTGCTCCGGCAATGTTTTTTGCCTCAGAATTTCCGGCAAGGGCCTCGTTTCATGGCACGACGCTACAGTCCGCTAAGCGTATTGTGGTACCTATTGGGTTTCCGTGGAAATAAAAAAAACTTATTTGGATGCTCAAACATGGGAGAGCATTCAAGGCTCTGAAGTGCTCTGTCTGGCTGATACTTGGAGCCTTGGTCAGTAGATGTGCACATGTGCTCAGTGCTATTTATAAAAGTGGCTTAATGTTGACACAAATAAGCACACAATTTAAGGCACAAATCATGCAGAAGTTTCAGCACAAAATTGCTTGTGCTAAATTTTGGTGCATGGGGGCCACACGGGCATCTGGCGTAGCATATGGATGTTTCTTGTCTGGGATGAGAAAACATCCAATTGGGAAAGTGAGCCCACCAGCGTCAAATGGATAAGTCGCAAAGAGTGTAGTGATGCAAATAGCAGCATTATCAAATCGGTACACAGCATCCAGTCATGGGACACAACTTCGTCGAACACAACTGTCACTGTCACTGCTTGACTAAGCAGTAGACTATAACTGACAACAAATACTAGATTCATATTACTTACCTTAAAATACTTGTCCAATGTCCCCTCAATTTACCTTCAATATTTCATCAGTAAAAGACATCGACCACCACCAGCCTGAAAAACAAAAACGAAACAGCATCAACTCGAAGTCTCTAAATCGAACTAGAACTGTGGTTAGTGGTAACACAATCGCATCAGATCTGCATAACAATAAAGATATCAACGCAAGCCTGTTTGATCCCGACATAAAGACAACTGCTTTGACCATCACCTACTCACCTTTTAATTTGATAAATGGGCCCCTCAAGCCCCTCAGCCTTTCAAGGATACGCGGCCTAAAATATTTCCCTTCACTTTACCAACGTAAGCAACGGTGGCCTTCAAAAAGTTTGAGTTGCATGAACAAAAGCAGAAAACATTCAATGCTATGCTTCGAAAAATAAACATGCTATCAAACACAAATGCACCGCTTTTTGTCGCAGCTGCGCCAGATACCCCCAGTGGAGCGTCAATGACCTCGGGACGGGTACGGACCGGTCACACGGGTTCCGTTAGTCGGTCATCCCACGGGAGAGGGGAGGGGAGGGGTGCGGGTGCAAGATTCCAACGTTTCGCGCATGCTAATCCCGCGGGTCCACTTCATTTTTTTCAGAGGCCTTGTATGAAACGGTTCGGGAGTGGGTTGTGGGATATAAGGGATATTTCCATCTTTTTATTTTTTTACAGAATGTATGCGAAATTGAAGAAACATTCACATAAGAGCGCCTTGCATCTCCATTATGCTATGCACATCAGCGTCAACAATGCGCTCCTTCAACCAAGCCCTCCATTCAGTCGGCCTTGCATTCAGTCTTGCTTGCGAAGGTCTTCAACCAATCTGAGACAGGGCGACATCTATTCACGAACGGAATTATAGTTACAGTCACAGATGACGCTAAGAGCTTCACTTTGTAATGTTTTGTATGCATTATTGTAATGCTCGGGAGAAAGGTGACGCTAGCAAATTTCTGAGCGGGCTTGTTCTTCTTATTCCAACATCATGAATGAGCATTGAGCAACATACGCTTGTATGTAGGTACATTTTTTCGCGGACAAAGGCACACATTGCAAAAGTGCTTAGGTTAGGACAAAGTACGCATGTACGCCAATATTCGTTACGGTCAGGTGGGCCGTGAGGGTAACCGCCAGCCCGGAAAGAGGGCGTGAGGGGATCATTTGTCCGAGGATGGTGAGGACGGATGACGAAAGTGTAGATAAACGTGGTTCGTTAAAAGTAGTCATCAGATGATCAGATAATGCGTTTTGCTCGGTTGCAAAAATAGATCCTAAGGCACATAGCTACATAGCTAGCTAATCTGCGAGTAATGTCAGAGCTGGCACGGCACTGTTCCGTGCCGATCTCCTTCACCGTGCACGGAGGCCCTGAAACAAATAACAATAAAGATGCCAACAATGTTGCAAAAGATGACGGCGCATTCTGTTGCCAAGAGGCAACTGACGTCCAATGTGGTATCTCTGTCGCAGCGGTTTGGCTCCGGTCGTTGAACTCCACTGGACTCTGGTGCCAGCCGACAGCTCTGTGGTCAAGGCCAAGGTGAGACCAACAGGCGCCGACACCTGTGCCGGTCTGAGCTATTCGAGAACAGGGACGAAACTTGAACTGCAGCGTTGTAATGAGCGTTATAATGGGGACGAAGTATGAGCTGTTGACCATTAATTTAAGTAACGAGGACAAAAGATGAGCGTTGTAATGGGGACAGTAGTTGTTGAACATTATAGGTAACTAGGACAAGAGCTACGCATTATATGGGGACAATAATTGAGCACTCTAACGTGGAAAGAGAAGAGCGTTATAACGGGTTAGGCTAATCCGTTTAAGCGCTCTGCCCTTTTCCTATAACCCGGTTAGCTGAGCGTTACTATAATGAGCGCTATTTGACAGAAAAAAGTCCTTCAATTAAATAGAAACGGGTCTTGTGTAATTTATGTCGTCCGAACCAAACGTTACCTAATTATTCGAGGATCTGGATGGCTGGCCATTCTAAGGCACCGGTACGTAAAGCGTTTATTTTTTTTTTATCAAAGAATCATCGTCCTAAAGATAGTTCTGGATAGTTCGAGCACAGTTGCATAAACGTACAGTCTTCCACGGACCGCCGGGTCCGCACAAGTCAACATTCTTCTGTTCCAGGGATTATAGGCCGAATAAAACATGTAGTGAAGGAGTTAACCCGCGCCCTGCTGGGGGTCCTGGATTTCCACGCCCTGCTGGGGGGGGTGTTTGAACACCCCCCCTTGTAACTCGGCTCCTGGGCCACGTAGCGACACGCGGAAGGCGGCGTTCGAAAGAGCGTAAAAAATAATGACGAAATCATTTCAGTCAATTTTTTGGTCAGGTCAAAGGTCAGGTCACCAGAGGTCATTGAAAGCAAAATTTCGCCGATTTCCAGGTCGAATGTCGAAAATTTCCAAGAAGCCAACGCATAACTCGGGAACCAATAGAGCTACAGCGCCGCGGAAAAGCGCATTCGATAGCCCTATTAACGCCCTTTCTGAATAATTCTCTCAGATTTGACCTAACGTCAACGGTTTTGCCTGCAGGGGGCAAAAACTGCAAAAATAGCCGGTATTTTTGAAAACAGTTTTTCTGCAATAACTTTTGACCCAAGCCTTGTACGAGCTTACTTTTACCGGCATCGTGTTCCTCTCGTCAAGACGCATCGATTGAACTATAACTTGACCTTGAAAGGTCAACTTGAAAATTTGACCTCAGGTCAAGGTCATGACCTGACCGGAAAGGGTCATGTTGCATATCAGTCGATCCGTATCGTCGAGCTGAACACATCTAAGGCGTTTTCATCGCTCTAGCATGCCTCTATCAAAAGTTATTTGCGAAAAACTGTTAGATACCATTCGTGACCTAAGATGACCTCAGGGCATAAACAAGGGTCACAGACACCATTTTCAAGTTCAGTGTGTCTAAACCACTTGTAATTCGGTGTTTGGGAGTGTTTATAATGTCTTTCATCCAAAAGAGGCGCATTTCAATTTTCTCCCATTGACTTATAATGGGGAGGTCGCAAAATTGACCTGACCTTAGGTCATCGATATCAAAATTCTGAGATATACATTTTGTACATGCTATTGCTCTTAGCAATCGCTGAAAGTTTCAAAGCGATCGGTCACTCGGTGTAGCTATGACAGACATTGAAAGTTTTTATGAGGTGAGGTCACTTCAAGAGACCTGGTGACCTGACCTTGAATGACCTTGGTCTGAAATTTTCACAACATGTGTAGAATTGATGTATGATAAGGTGTACCAAAAACGGCGGCGCTCCGCGCCGCCGTTTTTGAGATATTCGCGAAAAACCACAAGGGGGGTGTTCAAACACCCCCCCCCCCCAGCAGGGCGCGGGTTAAACGCTCCAATGGAGACAAGAGTTGATCGCTACAATGATGGGGGTCATAAATCGTTCTCTGTTCGATATAATAGGTAGGTATACAGAGTGATATAAGCTACCAATGCTTATTCACTATTAGGAGGCAAACAATGGACATGCTGGAAAGAACTTACCAAATGAATTTGAGTTCGCTTGGCCCTTGCAGAACAGGAAAGTTATTATTTTAGTTCTGATGTATCACTTCTCGTGTTATTATAACGAGCACCAACTGTTTATAACCGCATGAGCAAAGGCATCACGGCACCGTTACAAAGAATGCAATCTGTGTGCAAATAATATGCAGCTGTCTGGCAGGATAACGGCTATTAAGTTACCAGCATGACATGCACCCCGATGTACGCTGTATCCAGTATCCACTATCCATGCAGGTATCCGAGGACGGTGAACGTTGAAGGTAGATAGACCATCAAACGGTTCAAGAAGGTAAACGTGATTCTAAACGTTGGTAAACGGCAACGCGAAAAAAAAACGCGATGGTAAATGGATAACAAACGTGATGATAAACGCTATAGGAAGTCGACACAATATATAAAACGATGAGGGCGCGATAAAAACACGATAGCAACTAAACGCAAAAAAGACGTGATTGTAAGCGCTCCTCAGAGACACTTTTAATAAGATTTAACCCAATTGCCCATATCCGTCGACGTTCAGGTCTGCACGTGACCGAACCCCTCCATGTTATCTTGGCCCACGGTCGACAGGGAAGCCATGTAGTCTGGTCCTAACGGCCAGTGACGCTACATATTTATGAAGTCTGTGTCCTCCTTCTGGTCTGCGTCTCTCTCTCTCTCTCTCTCTCTCTCTCTCTCTCTCTCTCTCTCTCTCTCTCTCTCTCTCTCTCTCTCTCTCTCTCTCTCTCTCTCTCTCTCTCTCTCTCTCTCTCTCTCTCTCTCTCTCTCTCTCTCTCTCTCCCTCTTTCTCTGCTCTCTCCGGATTCCCCTCCCGTTTCGATCCGAGCGATATAGCGTTTCACAGCTCGGCGATGGAGCGGACTAAAACGCAAATCACGAAGGGGCCATCAAATGTTTTGCTGCTGTCCGAAAGCATGATTAAGTGTGCGTAGGTAGTCATGGCCCGTAGTCACTAGTCATGGCCATGTATATGTAATTATGTATACCTATCGATTTCCCCTAAAATTTCCATAAATTACGAAGATCCTACTGTACCTATTTCTGGGCACTTATTGGCGTAAACTTTAAATTGTCATTTCTCTCAGGCCTCAGCAAGTAAAATACATAATGCGGAATTATCTTAGCTTTAACTGACTGGTAAAAATGCAACACTCGTCTCACTGCACGATTTTTTCCCTTTTTACTTGACAAAACCGAGAATAGTTTGAAGATTACGCAATGCATCAGTGATAACATGGCTAAACCAGTATAACGCCTTTTGGGGCGACTAACGGAGCGAGCGAGAGGGTGGGCCTTGCACGTGCGAAATTGCGAGGGGGTACCTCCAACTGACTTGTGCACGGCACCCTACTAACTGGTCTCTAGCGATGTGCCGAATTTGGGCACAATCGGCCCAGCCGTTCTCGAGATCTGGAAGCGGCACCCTGCACGTGCGTACGTGCAAAATGGGTCCCAACTGACTTGTGCACGGCACCCTACTAACCGGTCCCTAACCGTGTACCAAATTTGAGCGCAATCGGTCCAGCCGTTCCCGAGATCTGGAAACGACCCCTGCACGTGCGCACGTGCAGCAGCACCCCAACTCTGGCACATGTACATGCAGTGCCTAGTGGGTGCCTACCTACATGCCAACTTTCAGCGCAATCGGCCAAGTGTAGTTACCGAGATATTGCAACAATTACAAAAGTGACACCTCTTCGTTTTGCACGTGGCACGTGCATAAGGGGTCACCCACATGCATCGGGAATAGTGCAATACTTGGTAGAAGGAATGAAGCTACCCTACAAAAATTACCGCATGTAAATCGGTCAAGTGGTTGCTGAGATATAAGCCTCGCAAAAGCGTGACCACGGCCGGCCGGCCGGCCGCTCATACTCAGAAATTTCCGTTAATCTAAGGAAAGACTACGCTCGCTTCGCTCGCTCCGTAATAACTAAATCACGGAAATCATGACTCAGAGACGTGCAATGCTCCACACTTTGTTCCAGAGCATCGCTCACCATGCATGATTGACGTAGGTAATTAATGTTTGCATATTTGGCACTCTCCATCTCCTGGACACTGTCCTCTCCTCCGGTAATAGGACTTCCGAGACGGTTTTACTGTTCCGCGTCCGTTTCGGAACCCATGTAGTGTCCGTTTTTACTGTATGCCTGGCCTATTCAAATACATTAGCCGGAGGGGTGTGGTAATAACTGGTGTAAGCAAATTGACCACGGTCAAAAATGCATTACCAGAATGCACTTAAGCCAACATTTTGGGATGGTCTCGTTTATAAGTCAGCTAAGAGCTTCGGTTCAGAATATAAATTTATCGTGGGCATACAGTAAAATACATACCAAACTCGGCCGGTGATAAATTTTCAAGACCTCAGTCCTTACTGATTTTTGAACTCGGCCTTCGGCCTCGTTCAAAAATTCAGTAAGGACCTCGGTCTTGAAAATTTATTTACACCGGCCTCATTCAGTATTATATAGCACCACATAATAATAGCTGTTCCGTGAGTTCAGTTGTGGTTGACAGTGGCGGCAGAACACCTCCAATTAAGGGGGGGGGGGGGCACTGGCGACTTTTGGTCCCATTCTTTCCATACAACCCCCATAGGGCTAACGTTAAAATGTCAAATCAAAAGGGGACACGGTGCCCCGGTGCCCCCCCCCCCCGTTCCGCCGCCTATGGCGGTCGAGTCACCCTGTTTTGGAAAACAGCACATCGCTCCCATCTGTTAGCACACGAGAAACCCAGTAAAAGTATGAGTTGAATTAATGATCACATCCGACTCTTCCAAGGGATAATAATTACACCTATGATGATTAATGATGCGCTGGTGCCAGGCCCCACACGATGGGACCACAGCAGTGAATGATTTATTTGTCATGTGACAGTCTGATGCCAAAAAGGTAGAATATGCCATTTGGAAGCACGATGTTTAGCGATGCAAAGGTCGTTCGAATTATCAAGCCGGACTTGACTTCCGCGGGCATGCTGTCAACCGGTTAGCAGGTATCACGGCTAGAATTGTCCATATTAGATATAGCTTGTTTTGATTAACCATTGAGGAAGTTGAAGATAAGATTCTTCGCCGTCTCAACTTCCATTTGGCTACGACATCGGCCACAGGACATGCTCATCTCGACGCATTTATATTCGACTGGAAAATCCGAGGATGGTTAATAAATCAAGAGTCCCTCGTTGCGTTTTATGCCTTTCCCTCAAAAAGCATGATAAACAGAAATATGATCCCACCATTGCTGACTTTCGAACCCTCTGTCACGCACAGCAGATTGATGCTGATTAATATACCGTCAGCCAACTTTCACGATCCTTCCATTTTTCAACTGAACCACTTTACTGGGCGGTAGATGCATAATTTTTGGCAATAATAGGTCATTTCTTCCATGCTCCAAAAAGGCACGACCGACTCACCATGGCTTTCTCGAATTACACCAAATTAGAGAACTAGAGAAGAGTGTTGGAGATCTAAAATGTGACTCAGCATATGTGACGCTGGAGCCACTGGAGCAGGTCTCAGCAGAGCACCATTAGTAGGTACTAGGGTTACCCGCGTGCTCCGCAACGCGAAGAGGGGATTTTTTGACCCGTGGGTATTGGGTTGGTCTGTGTCGATTTGGTTGGTAGATATCCATTTCGTTCGATTGCTTTTTGACGGCCAAGTATTTTGGAAGGAAACAAAAACATCGCATCGAGGTGCCCGTGTCGTATTATCATGCGTTCTACTTTAGAATGATTCGAAAACTGGCGTGAAGTCTTTTGAGGGCCATCGATGAATTTCGCTAAAAATGACAATGCAATGGTTTGGAACATTTACATTTTTAAGGATACTGTTGCTAATCATGCAAAAATGAAGAGTGAATATTGGACAGAATTGAATGCTCTATCCAATGGTACCATATATTCAATTGCCAGAGGTATCAGGTTATGCAGCAAACCCCGTGTGATTAATAAAGTGGCACAAAATTGACAAACACCATTTTCTCCTGTGATTTGCACCACCTTGATTTGGATCAATCAGCTTTTCACAATTTTTATATGAGAGGCGGTACCTTTCTCTTGCAAATAGGCGTTGATTCAACTCGCTCCATTTAACGGTCACCTAAAAATAAAATTAATTCCAAAATCCCTCAAAAACCGCAATTTTTCAAATAAAAGTGCCCTCTCCGGTGCACGTGGCGCGTGCTATCCTCTGCATTGCACACAATTCAATAGCCCGTTCAATTCTGTACACGATGCTGTTTTCCCCGTGCCGGTCGGACCCCTGGTCACCAAGATATTGCACGGGAACTGGACCCGTGTCGGCCAAAATTAGCCGTTTTCGCCCGATTTCGCACGCCGATTTATACATGTAAAGTCAATGACGCGAATTTGCACTTTTTGAGCACGCGCCACGCGCTCCCTATCAATCCGATCGAGCTGAGAGCCCTCAAAGGCACGTCGCGCATCCTTGATCTATAAGTTGTGCAAGTTTCAGGGCGCTAGGTGCAACGGTCTGGCCTGTAGTCCACGCAAAGCACCACCTAGTCGGGACCTCGGTAACGGACAGACGCACCCTCCTCAAATAGTAATATGGATGTACACTGTACATACATACATACATCAGCAATCATATTATCCACTTCTCCGCCCATCACAGGTAGGGCGGATAATTCGTGGAAAAAATATCATTCGTGCTCAAATACGGAAACGAATCAGTGAATGGAATTACCTATAGCTCCGTTACCTGGAATTACGCCGCACGTTCGTGGGCTCACCGTGCCACAGCTCGGCCGTGACTCTGGCCCTGTTTCGCTTCGAGCGGACATAGAGTCAGTCCTATAATGGGTACTTGGTGAGGGGAAAATGCTGAGCATGAGCGATCGCCCGGTCCTTGTCATGCTTTTGACACCTTCGGCTTCTGGCGGTACATTTTAGAAGTTAGAACTATTGGTCAGGTGGATGAAAAGAGAGATTAAGTGCCTTCAGTTTTGCGCTAACAAGATGCATAAAAGCGGATTACGGCGAACTACGGCGTCCTCGTTTTAACGACTATCATCAAACAATTGCATGGCCGGGTCCCACATAACTGACCTATCCCTTTCTCAAGACTTGGGGATTGTCAAAACATGATACTTTGCGGGAGCTTGTCTATGAGGCCAAGTCACGCGTGGCCGAGTTATCAGCAGTGGTAAAAATAAAGAATATTATCCAAGGAAAACCTAGGCCGATCCAGAACTGGCGGCTGTGGTTGGCAAAGGGGACTCCCGATAGCCCACCTCGCTAGGCTCGTGCAACAGGAACCCAACAGGTTAGCAGATACTCATGAATAATTTAGACATTAAATGAGATCGGGCTCGTTGTTTATCCTGACGGTTGATAAAAAGTCAACGGGCTCATCAGCTCCTTGGTACAGCACAATCAACTTCAACAAATAAACACTTAACATTGTCTGCAAATATGATCTATGTTGCGGTGCCGTGCAAGTAACTTGTAGGTACATGCGACATGTTAATTGAGTACATGGTTCGAATCAGCCACGGCCCGTGCTTATACAGCGACGTGGGCGATTGATTCGCCCAATAGCGCACCACTGCTCTAGACACTCTGACCCCTGGCAGCGGGGCTGCCCGGTGGCAGTGCCCGCTTCCCAAACCCAGGGTATATTGAATTAGGTCCCAAACCACGCACTCACAACAGCGACTCAGCAGGCGATGACGAACAACTTCCACCGAGCAGGTGAGCCGTGAACCGCAGCGGCCAAAGTGATTTAGCATTCGTTATGCTGGTGGAGACTGATCCGATCCGCGTCCGGAGACTGATCCGAGAGCATGATCCGCGTTTCGTCACGTGATGCACGGATAGATCGTGCTTCCGAGCTGTGAGAAATGAAATGTATCCACGCGAAGATGAATGTCATGGCACATCGTTTATTTATTTGTGCTACCACGAGGAGAATTCAGCGCGTGCCGACTTGGAAAAAAATTGCATAAATAACAATTGACTATACGCCTATGTATGTACCTACTGACCCATGACTGGATGAGGCAAATAAAACCAACTGTTAGCAGGATAAACGGTCATTTTTTCATTTGAGTGGACCGTGGTACTGTTCACCAAAAGCCGAGTTATTGCTTTACCAGTTTCAGCTAATATCATTCAGTCATATCCAGGGATGCGGAGCCGGAGCCGGAGCCGGAGGGTGGAGCCGCCGGATCCGATACATTTTTGCCGGAGCCGGAGCCGGAGCCGTCAAAGAAGGGGCGGACTCCGGCTCTTTTTTTAAGGAAAAAATAATTGACCTAGTTCGGTTTGACAGTACAAGGCATGTGGTCGTTAACACGTGGTACGTCGCATGGGCCATGTGAATGAAAAAAGCTGAATACGTATCTCCAGTGTCCCACAGTAGTGCAATCCAAGATTCTTACAGATAGTGCAATCAACCTCCTGTCTGCTCCTCCCTCTCCACGTCTACTGCATCCCCAGAACCCAAGGACCGGTTATCAGGTGACGGCCATTGCCTTTGAAGCCAGTGTAGTGGACTGCGACTTCCACCCGTATTTAATTGATCGCATAGGGGACGTACTGAATCGGAACTCGCGGCCGGAGCCGGAGCCGGAGCCGCGGGAGCCGGACCATTTCACTCGGAGCCGGAGCCGGAGCCGGAGCCACCGTGGCATTTCACCCGGAGCCGGAGCCGGAGCCAGAACCGATTTTTTCTTCTCCGGAGCCGGAGCCGCCTGAAATGTCCACGGCTCCGGAATCCCTGGTCAGTGGTCATATCGGCCTTATTTTACCAATCACATGCGCATGAAGTGGTTCGAGGAGCTAATCAAGTCATTTCGTTATGGAATAAATCACGTGGCAACGAAGTGACTTGGCTTCAGGAATTCAACAGATAATTTTGCTGTCGTGAAAAAATATGCTGTTGATAGATTTGTAGGTATCATGCTCGTAAGAACAAAATTAGCCCAGGCTCGGTGAACAGCTCTAACCTCTCCTGGCTCCTGCACCAGGTAAATCAGTGCCCTATCATCCGACTAAATGGAAACTGTCACCGTTGTGTGTGTGTGTGTGCGCGTGTGTCGAGCCTGTGACCGATAAGTGACCACACGCTCAGGGGCGGACGGCCGGTCACTGAGGCTCGTCCTGGATGGATCCGCGTCAGTCCTGGATCCGCTCTAGCCCGGATCCACTCTGGCTCGGATCCACTCTAGCCCGTATCCACTCTAGCCCGGATCCACTCTGGCTCGGATCCGCTCTGGCTCGGATTCGCTCAGTCCCGGGTCCACGCTAGCCCGCCGCACCGGCCCAATTCCGGGCAGTTCCGGGCAGTTCCGGCCCAGTTCCGGCCCAGTTCCGGGCAGTGTTTCACGGCCGCTGCTACCACGCTGGCAGCGCATTTCTCGAGCTGACGTCACAAACTGTGGCCGTGTTGAAGATACCAGTTTGTTGATGTCTCCATGGAAACTCAATTTTACACGTGTGCTGGCAGCGCGCTGGCAGCGGCCGTGAAACAGGGGCCCCGTCCGCTCTGTGCGTGCCCAGGTCCGCTCTAAAGCGCACTGTGGAGACCCGTTACGAGAGCCGCCAATTTGGCGCTGCGGCGGCCGCCGGCGGCGGCAGCGTGGTGCAGAGGCAGGTCATCAACCTGCTGATGCAAATTGCAGGATTATTTTAGCTATGCGTACTCGCTGCAGTTGTAGAGGGCGACTTTATGTCGTTCTGTCATGCTCTGCTGATTTCGGCTAAGGCGCATGACTGATTAGAATCGGTCAGGTGAGGGACGAGAGGCACAAAGGCGGGTTCAGACGAGCTAGAGGGAGGAAAAGCGGGAGGGTATTGGGGTTCAGCTGATGATTGGATGCTCAGGTTTTTCCCAAGCATTTTGCATCCATTTTAAGGAATTAATTTATTTTGTCATGATTTATTTCATGCTCATTTTTCATGACGCGTCATGTTTTGAATCGGGTCTGTAAAGGTCTTGTCCCACACACAATTTCCCCGCAGCCGTCAAAGACAAGGCAGGAGTGAGCACTGAGCAGTGATCTCAACCACCCTCTGTAGGGGAGGACATTGGTAACCTGCCCGTAAGTCCAAACTGCTACCGTCACGGCATTTGAGCGTGATTTCAGCTGCAGCGGACAACGGAACGACCGGCATGCCATTCATCTCTCAGATCAGGTCAGGTCATGCTTTAGGTCAAGAAGTATACCACCAGCGCTAGGAGTTCGAAAAGAATGTAGATTATGTATGTTCAATGTCATTTATGGTTTGACTGAATGTCAGTGGAACGCGCTAGGGATTGAAGCACTGCACGTGTCACGAAACACATAAGAACGTATATTGCCGGCTCTTGGGCAATCACTTGTGGTCATGTTCACTGGAGATATCTTTTACCTCAATCACCTTATTACAAATATTACCTATAGTTCCTGTTATTAGAGAATGGAATTAATGATTTAAAAAGTAGAGTGACTGATTATTTTACATTCCTGCTAAACGGGTCTGATTAAGTAATCAGACCCGAATCCAGAGTTGATAACTCAAAGTCTGGATTTTACGTAGACAGGCACCACGAACCTGAAGATGAATATACAATTGTTTTATGTTACATTTCTGAGGCGAAGTGAGACAATCATTACAGTTCATTAATACAAACCGAAGCTGAATATCTCAAAGAAACGGCTTCGTAAGCAGCAGTGTTTTCTTACCTCATCACGTTTCTGTGTGCCATTGACCAACAATCGGACACCGAATGTTTAGCCATTGCACACAAAAGCCGTTTGCAATCCTGCAGGGCGCAACGGAAGCTGTTTGCAATCCTCGAGGGCGTAACGGCAAATATGTCATTGCGATCACCTTCATGGTTTAGCTACTGTTTGAGCTAAAGGTTTGTTTTGGGCACACCCGAGGTTCCAGATCGTGAGGTGGGGTCATGATGTGACTATCACCTAGGTTACATTTGCATGTAACTATGTAAGTACGTATCAAGAACGGATTTTCCTATCCGCTCACCATTGCAGCCCGTTTGTAATGCGCACTTACTCTGGTCATTTTGAACATGTATTAGATGGAATATGTATAGACAATGAACGACACCTTACTAAGCGCCACTGCAACTGCGACTTTATTCATTTATCAGACTTGTAGCATGGGCATACATTTATCTCCCGAAAAACTCAAGCCGGAAAAATTGACCTAGGAGATCTCAATAGCCGTTTAAGTTTTCACGACGGCCATCTGGGACACATTTGGTACAGAATAGGTGCAGATTTGGTCAAATCAGGTTCAGTGTGTCTGTTAGAAGCTATCAGCTAGGGTTGCACTAATTGCTTGTATGCCTGCTTTGTCATATTATCAGAGAGCATCATCGATTAAAACACTGAAATAAATTCATAAAATGAAGATATTTGCTGTAAAAGAAATTAGGTGCAGATTTGGTCAAATCGGGTGCATTCGCCGGATAGCCCGTCGTGAAAACGGCTATTGTGACTAAACTGACTATAGACCTGCCGTGCAGTGCGACCGGCGCGGCGCCCAAATGTGTCCCCGTTTTTGCGATATATTCCCTGTCCCTCTCTCTCTCTCTCTCTCTCTCTCTCTCTCTCTCTCTCTCTCTCTCTCTCTCTCTCTCTCTCTCTCTCTCTCTCTCTCTCTCTCTCTCTCTCTCTCTCTCTCTCTCTCTCTCTCTCTATTTCTCTCTCTCTCACTCTCTCTCTCTATCTCTCTATCTCTCTCTCCCTCCCTCTCTCCACACCTCCCTCCTCTCTCCCACACCTCCCTCCTCTCTCCCCCTCTCTCTCCAGCGCCAAACCGACATGCACGCTCCCTCTCAGGCACCAGCGCGGCACGGTATACCGTTACCCAGAGCGACGCGCCTCCATAGTGAGACGACACGGCGGCGACCGCGGAGGTGCTGGCACGCTCGCCGGTCAGTCTACCGGCGCCTTTGGCGTGGAGAGGGTTGTCGACCGGGCGTAGTGCGGCGTGGTGACGAGTGTGGCGCAGGATGGCGCTCACACGCTGGCCCCGTGGATTCCACGGACTGGTGCCGGTGACTCTGTTGGTGGTGGTGGTGATGGTGCTGATCACGAGGTGAGTGGTGCTGGTGTTTTTACACCGTGACGTGACGCCATTGGGGTTGTCGGATCATCCAACAACCCCAATGACGTCACTGGATGTGCAAAGAGTCAGTGGTAGGACGATCGCGATGAAGTAAATTTTATCTTCTTGGCTAGCTTTTGAAATGCCGTTGATAAAAAATGAAACAACGATGAGTCTGAACTCTGAAGTCGACCTACAGGTAGCTTCGGATTCTGACGCCCAATTAGTCTTCGTTTTGTTTGTTTTGACTAAGTTTTGACTAGGCCACAACGCGCATTTACCGTGTTTGGTAAAAAAAAATGTACGGTCTGACCAAGGTGATGCTGAATCAGATTCTCGCAAAGAAAGATGTCATACCTACGAGCATGACTGTACCGTACATATAGACTTGACCGTCCTGACTAAATATTTTTCAACATAGCTTTAATTAAACGCAACGTAGCGTAGCTTATATGCCGAAACTCCTTCGCTAACATTTACTGCCCGTCGGCAAAGAAGTACCTACCATTCCAGAGGCCATTTTTACCTACAGAAAAATAGCCGCCTGCCGGAATTTTTTGCCTAAAAACCGCTTCACATACGGAGCGTAAACGTAATGACGTGTTTACATGAGGAATTTTTATGCTCATGCACCAAAGTGATGAAAGTCCAAGAATGCAGTTTCATTTCAACCTCTAATGTACATATGTGAAGCGGTCTTTAGGCAAAAAATTCCGGCAGGCGGCTATTTTTCTGTTGGTAAAACTGTCCTCTGGGCTCTAATCGATAAATTTATAATCGAGCCCATTGACGATCAGTAGCGGCGGAACACCTTCAATTAGGGGGGGGGGGGCACTGTCGACTTTTGGTCCCATTTTTCCATGCAACGCCCATAGGGCTAATGTTAAAATGGCAAAATCAAGGGGGGCACTGTGCCCCGGTGCCCCCCCCCCCCCCGTTCCGCCGCTTATGTTGACGATGTGTTCGCCTACCCCACGCATGTGCCTAGATCCACCCTTGGCGAATGATGACTAGACGTTTTTCGCGTGAAATACCACCTCCATTCACCGAACGGCCAACTGTCGGCTGCTGACAGTTGAGACCGTAGCGGAACCCGCGTTATTCAACGGGACTGAACCTCCGTCATAAAAACGTAACATCTATCCAGCGAAGATGGCTGGTAAGGAATGACAAATACTTGCTGTCCCTTTTTATATAGAAATGCGTAATTTTTATGCTCATGCACCAAAGGGATGAAAGTCCAAGAATGCAGTTTCATTTCAACTTCTCATGCTGAATTCTGCACCGCATGACCCATGTTGACGTTGATCTTATGCTTTTCACTGCTGAAAGACGGAAGAGCCGTCCAAAATTGCAACGTGATTTGGTGCATCTCAAACGCGCTTTGTTGCATCGGCCCACCTCCTCAGGTGTGTGCAAAAGTCAACGATCTCAACAGCAGGCATCGACATTCAGCATGTTCGTGAGACATGAGGCAACAACATGTAATGACGAGACTGCGATGGTGACAACTGGCACATGTATTACGGACCGTATACAGCAAACAAAACATATGCGCATTAAACGAACCCAGAAAGGAGATAAGATACTGAATGCTGTACGATTGGCTTTCTCCCGGAACAGAATTTCCAATTTTCAGAAACACCTACCACACTCATTCACTGATTCGCAATCTACATATCACTTTGTGAATTAAAGATATTGGTTTTGTCTTTCCGATTAGTGATAAATGTGAAAGCATTCAAGGCGATATAATCCCCAACCGGCAACCGCACGTGGCAATGTGGTACCTAATAACTAACCACAAAATAGGCCAGACTATTCAGTTGTTAACACAACCACGAAACGTGCTAAACAGGATCAAAACTACAGCTCCTGTGCCCCATAATGAAACATGCACATTCCACATTTCAACATTAAAGTACATGAAATGGGAGATCAATCTATGATGCGACGCGAGGCGCCTCGACACACCAAAAGTCCTTTAACCGATTGTCTAGTACCAAAAATAAAAACATTATCTGCATATATGTATTTCGCTCTCGTCCACATGATACAAGGAGCCGATGGGACTCGAGAAAGGGATTGCGCCTTGCGGGACTTTGTGTGGGAGGTATGTGCATTTTGTCCTGCCTCTTTGAAGTACTGTTATAGGCACTGGGCAGTCAATAATTAAATTTGTTAAGCGACGCAATCTCTCTGTCTCTGCCTCTCTCTCTCTCTCTCTCTCTCTCTCTCTCTCTCTCTCTCTCTCTCTCTCTCTCTCTCTCTCTCTCTCTCCCTCTCCCTCTCCCTCTCTCTCTCGCTCTCTCTTTTTCCCCTCCCTTCACCTTTCCCTGATCCTCAATGGAAGAAGATACCCTCAATTTACCACGAGTCACTTTCGTTACATCCCACATCTCACACTTCGTTCTCTTTTCAGTTTTTTAATCCTCTCCAGCGACAACCGCTGGGGTTTTGAGGACACACCTGCCACCGCCACAAGAATGCGCGACTGCTACCGAGGCCTGCAGAAAGAATACTACAAAGAAGTACCACGTGACACCAGCCCGGAAGCGGAAAACTTTCGGCGAAAGGCGTGGCGACTAACCGCGGCCGTGGTGCGAGCTCTCGATAAATTGCACGTGCTGCACTGGCTCGGAAGTGGCTCACTGCTAGGTGAGACTATATATGAAAGGCCTAATGTTTCTTAGCGCTTCTCTCCTCACAAAGCGCAATTTAGCTCGGCAAACTGCGCCTTTTGATGCTAGGCACTGATGGTGTATTTTTAGGTCTATCTGCCCGTCTGCATATTTGTCTGTCTCTGTGTCTGTCTGTCTGTTGTCTGCTTGTGTTTCTGTATGTCCGTCTGTCTATCCGTCTGTCTGTCTAGTCTCTCCATCCTTCCAAGTTCCTTCTGTCCCTTTCATCCGTTCGTCCGTTTGTCCGTCCGTCCGTACGTCCGCCCGTCCGTCCGTCCGTACGTCCGTACGCCTGTCCGTCTGTCTACCTGTCCTTTTGTCTCCCTGTTTCATCATTTCTGCGAGAATACAACTTTTACTGATATAGTTTGATACCGTCTCTCCATCGACAGGTTTCGCCCGTCAATGCGACATCGTGCCATCGATGGGCGATGTCGACATTGAAATCGCCGTCGAGAGTCTCTGGAAACAGAACATCACGGTGGACCACCTCCTGAAAACGATCAGGGCTGAAGGTCCACGGTTGAAACTTTTGTTTGGAAGGCCAGAGGACAGCCTTGAAATGACGCTCGTGGATGATTCAGGAACCAAGTTGGATTTGTTTTTCTCGTACCCGGACGCCAATGGCACGAGGTTTACTAATGGAATGGACTCAGGAACATTAGAAAGATACAAGTAAGTACCGATCATCCAACAATCATCCACAAGCAGTACCGGTAAATACTAAATACAAAAGGATACACATTAGTAAATAAATATGTCTATAAAATTAGGTGAAAATGAAAATAGTTATCTCGTCCAATACATAGAGAACGTACACTCCGCGTCTTATTTCGTTGATATAGCACCCGCTCTACATAATAAAAATATGAACAAACTTTCCATTGAAATAAGTTCAGGGTCGAAAAGGTGCATTCAGTGGGATTAATCTATGAAAGTCGCAATAACCATTATGAACATTAGGCAATTGTGAATGAGGTCATACAAATTGTGCTGAATGTCTGATTCTGCTTTTGCCATCCTTTCTGTGTAAATGAATCTCTCTCCCTCTCTCTCTCTCTCTCTCTCTCTCTCTCTCTCTCTCTCTCTCTCTCTTACTCTTTCTCTCTCTCTCACTCTCTCTCTCTCTCTCTTTCTCTCTCTCTCTCTCTCTCTCTCTCTCTCTCTCTCTCTCTCTCTCTCTCTCTCTCTCTCTCTCTCTCTCTCTCTCTCTCTCTCTCTCTCTCTCTCTCTCTCTCTCTCTCTCTCTCTCTCTCTATTGCCTCCCTCCCTTCCATTCTCTCCTCCCTCCCTCCCTCCCCCTCTCTCTCTCTCCCTCTCTCTCCCCCCTCTCTCTCTCTCTCTCTCTCTCTCTCTCTCTCCGCTGACTCGCTCTCTCCGTTCCACCTCAGGTGGCCGTACCCGGACTTTGAGCTCTGCTGGTCGCTCCTGGACGGTCTGCGTATCGGCATTCCCTGCGAGCCCAACCACTACCTCCGGATCGCCTACGGGCCGGACTGGGCTTCACCTCCTCAGAAGAAGTGGGACTACCGCACCGGACGCTTCAACGTCGTCAGGAACGGGTACTGGCCCGAGGAGATGCGGGACGAGGTGTTCCAGACCTTTGAGGTCTGAGGTCGAGTGGGGTTTGGAGATGTGGTAGGTACTGATCCAGGTGATGGTGGATGGTGTAAGGGTCAATATTGGAGCTCCAAGGAGGACACGACACGAGGACTAGTGGTTAAGTTCGAGCTCTAATTCTACGTGTATTCTGAGGAAAGAGTTGCCGAGCTCCAGCAGTCAGCTGTGGTGCTCAAAGTCATCGATGCTGTTGCCTCGATGGCGATTGATTGATGACCCAGGATTAGTGGCCGGTGGTCCAAGGCCAGTAGGACCAGTGGTCGATGACTAAATGGTCAGAGAGTGACCAGGACCAGCGGTCGATGACCAAAGGACCAGCGGTCGGTAACCGTTGGTCTAATGTGGTGACTGGTATCCAGAGGTGAACGTAAGGCTGTTTATAGGTCCAGTGTTATATGCGATGGATGGTGTTATGTGTTATGTGTCGCGTTATGTGTGACGCAAGATGAACCTCATGTATTCGAAGAGTGGGTAGGACCGGAAAGTCTTTTTTCTTTGAGGGATTCCTTGCATTTGCATGCTAGATGATGTCCATGTCGGGTAAAAAAAAAACTTGGTGACGTCTTTAAGCGGCATATGCAAGCATGCTAATTTTCAGTCAGGATACGTTGATGTATTTTTAAGGGGTTCTTAGAACTGTGGGATGAAAACCATTGTATAGTATGCATTATGAAATACCTTTGCTTTTCGCGTCTGTGGTGTACATAGAATGCCTTTATGTCTTCATTGTGGCGTAGAAATGTGTTTCAGAATCAGCGTTTCGCGTCTAGGTTCCTACATGAGGTCAGAAGCAGGCACCTCCTAAAACAACACTTTTTTGGTCTTGCATGTAACTTGTTTTAAACCGTGCTGTATGTCTTGTTAGAACATTTAAGTTGGAAGCCGTTCCAATAGTGTTGCTCCATCTGCCACATGAAAATCTGCAAAAGCTTTACGTTACATCACTGGACGATCCAGGGGGTCATTTGGGGCAAATGCTCGTCCACGCAGCGCTCGAAATCGACAAAAATTTAGGCTTTTATAATAATAAAACTAACGTCAAAGCAACTTTTATATGAAAAAGTATGTTTGAAACTGCACAGAAGTGCGTATAGAAATCGAGATACGATGAGTTTGTGGAATTTGTAAACACTTTTGGGGGTATGCCCCCCCCCAGCGTTCAAACCTGCCTTTCTCGACCCGCCAGTGTGCTACATGCTATACATGATTATACAATACACTGATAAAGATTGCGCTATCATGCGAGCGTCCGCGCATGGCTGTACTCTAAGCTCTTGAGTTTGCTATTTGTTTGTTTGTTTGTTTGTTTGTTTGTTTGTTTGTTTGTTTGTTTGTTTGTTTGTCAAGGTCTGGAGTTTGTCAATTTTAAAGGTTAAAACAGGGGTTTTAAGTAAAGTATGTAAGATGATTTGGTGTGTGACTTTGGTGACAACAAATACTATCACGTTTTACTGTTATTTAAGACAATGGACAATAAGACAGCGCCGTGGCGCTCACCTGGAGCACATTGTGGAGCGTCAGTAAAACACACACTGTACTAAAAGTATTCGTAGTGAAGACTTGAAACTTGGTGGATGTATGCTACATAGGTGTGACCTTAAGTGGCCGAAGTTTGGTGATGATCTGAATAAAACTTCCGAAGTTATTCGAAATTTGGTGATGACCGTTTTTTTTGTGTCACCCTGTATTTCTTGGTGAGCTATGGCGAAGATGACTAAGAGAGCCCAAATTGCGTCGCTAAAGTAGGGTGGCCATAGCTCCTGAAACGTTGCCAAACAGCTCGGTGTTGCCGTAAAAACTGTTTGCAGTGTAATTAAATGACTTAAAAAGACAGGGTTGGTGTCGACGAAGTCCATGCCAGGCAGAATAAAGGATAGCTGCTTCAAAAAGCTGGTTAATATCGTGCACAAGAAGGTGTTTCAAGTTCTAGGCGAAGCATGCGCAAACTGCCAAGGGATCTCGGTGTTTCGCCCAGAACCACCAGGAGAATCATAAACGACGGCTTGGGGTTTATTTCATACAGGGTGCAACATCGGCACCTAATTTCGGCGGCATCCAGGGAAAAGCAGCTACACAGGACCCAAAAGACATTGGAGGGGATCAGGAGCGCCGGTAACAAGGCAATTCTTTTGGTCCAATGACAACATGTTCATGCTTGAGCCCCAGAGACACTCCCAAAACGCCAGAATTTTGGCAGATGGTTCATCCAGCATTGATCCTGCTATTCGCACCATTTTTCGTCGCCAGAAGCGTGCTGGTGTCTTGGTTTGGGCTGCCGTCGCATCCGACGGCTCAAAAGGATCCTTGGTCTTCATCAAGGAGGCTGTGAAAGTTAATTTACAGGGAGGAACATGTGTCATGTTTTGCCTTGGGTCACTCAGTCGTTCCGAGACGAATACGTCTTCGTCCAGGACGGTGCGCCGCCGCAAACGGCCAACAGCGCTCAACCGTGGTGAGACCCACATGCCTGGGGTCTGGGACAAAGACATTCGGCCATCATCAAGTCCAGACCTGAACCCGATGGACTTCGCAATCTGGACCATCTTGGAGAGGAGGGTGTGTGCAGCAGCACACAGCAGAATCGCCGCCCTGAAGCTGGCCCTTGAGACGGCACCGTCGAATCTTGGCGGGGACACCGTGCGGCGCTCGTGCCCCTCCGCAGAGGAACGTTTCGAGGCAGTGGTGAAGGACAAAGGTGACCATATTGAGTCATAATGCCGTCGCTGAGAAGTGGACATGCTACTGCATATATGTGCCAGAAATCAATTCGATATCTTTGTTCAGGGCCGAAATATTTAAGAAAATCAAGAGGTAAATCTTTCTGCCCCACCCTGTAAATGCTTAACTATCACTGAGGGGGCGTTGTATTTAAAACTTCGGTCTACACCTCCGACCGATATGTGATGCTACGATCGATCGGACCACGGCCCTGACGCAGGTTGAACAAAATACCTACTGCTCTCTGATGTCAATTACAGAAAATCGCAGGGCTGAAAAAAGCTGCCATTGTGCCATTGTAAATGGTGACAAAATATGATGTGCCCGGTGACAAATATTGTGACTGAGAGGCTGCATTCTTGTCGCATACTCACATTGACTGCATCTTGCATAGGGCCTGTAACACGCGAGCAAGTAGGAGCATGCATTTGTTATACCTTCTACTTGCATCTCTACATTTCTTTGTCAAAAGTTGCATCTCTACCGTCCCTCAACGTTTGAGCTCCATATGTGTTCTATGAGCAGAATCAGCAAAACTCTCACGTAAGCAAAGTGGTCCGGCTGAGAAACGAGCCAGTGCGGTCCCATGCTAACGCAATGCGATGGTGACAGAGTCACCATTTGTCGCCATTCTGTCACCAACGCTCATTGGTCCGCCAGGCGGAAATTACTGCGTACGAGCAAACAGAACAGCGTTTTGCTTTGCTCTATAGATGGCCTTGGGCAGGTTTTTGAATAGCGGTTGAAGTAACAATAAGAAGCGTTTGAGGGACACGCCTAAGAGCTGGACTTTTTGATGACGTCTTCGGGTGACGTCATGTCGTGTGTGACGTTTCGTGAGCAGGTAAGGAAAAGTCACCACCGCTGGCGAACATTGGTGCGGTAAATGGCAAACACAAATGCTGCGCAGAAAAGACAAATGTGTAACTTCAGACAACGTCCGAGGAGAATCATAAAAAAAATTATATGTTTTCTCTGTATTATTAACATATTCATCATATATACCATATAAGGGCCACATGTTGTTTACAGGGAGACATGTCAGACAGCCCAGTAGGATGAGGCTTCGTCAAGCGTCATTTTTAGCAAAGCTTTTCTTGCTTAAAAGTTAAAATGACAACACTCACTGGGAAAATGGTGATATGATATTATTTTAATGGCCATTGAAAATTCTGTATGTCAGATTTGATATTCCGAACAGCTGTTTGGCAAGATATTTTCAGTACCTAAGTAATCCACTTTGCTAGAGTACTTTTGTGCGCTTTTACGTGAATGCATCCATTTCCCCCTGATATAAACTTTTATAGTGATATCAAGCACCTTTTTTCTTTGTGTTCAAACTTTGAATTTCAGCGCCAAATGCTGGCTCTGTTCAACTTTGGACCCCCATTTACAACAGCCAGAATCAAGATTCTTTGTCTTCTTTTAAGAACTGCCGGAATAACTTTCCTATCTTACTTCCCGTAACCTGAAACTTGTGTTTTCTCCACCAGGGTGCAAAATTGGTATAATGGTGGTCAAATTTGATTACCATGACATCATCACCGTAGTCATAGCTAGCAAAGCTGTAGTCGAAAACAGTATTGCTAAAAATGACCACTCTTGACCAACCAAACCTCACCCCACTGAGTTCAAACACCATTGTCAAAAGTCCTTACGCTTGACTCCCAGCTGTTGTGTCTTTGCTATGCGATGTTAAACATATAAAACATCTTACTATTCATGTATGCGCCATGACTCATGTAGTCTTTTCACAGCCAAGACGCTCCTAAGGTGCTGGGAATGTGGGGAGTGCAGCAGCATCAGTGCAGCACCGATGGTCGGATGCGACGGCTGCGATAAATGGTACCACTTCCGTTGTGCGGGACTGACTAAGGAGCCAGGTAAGCGCAAATGTTTTCTGTCTCAGTATTTTTGTTGCAGCTATGGTGATCAAAGAAATATTTTCCGCACTGTTCAGCCAAACATGTATTTCAAACAATCAGAATCTGCTTCCCAACCAAGGGCGTCACCACAGGGGGGGGGACGGAGGGGATCTCGTCCCATCCACTTTTTAAAATTTTAATATTACGCCTATGGCGTTGCATGGAAAGAATCGACTTGAAATGGTCCTCGTCCCCTCCAAAATGGTCAATGTCCCCTCCAGTCGTCGCACCGTGGCGTCGCCCCTGTTCCCAACTACACAAATTTAGTCAAACAATGTTCCAATATGGAATTTTCAGGTTCAGTTGAATGAAATAGGAACAATGATAATTGTAGATTACGTATACCTGCAAGAGAGGAAAACAGAATACATTGTATTGCTTGTCCTTCACCGATAATGTTATTTTTCCATTTCTAGAAACACCGACATGGCGATGCAGGTGGCGCTGCCTGGTGAGGCCGCGGTCTCCGGAATCGCCTGCAGACGAAGTCACCTGGCGTCCATCTGCACATCACTTGCAGCAGTGAGGCCTGCTGACAGCGTCTGGCAGTGTCGGCAACGTGCCAGACAGCTATCTGGAGTCCTGCTCACCGCAGGTCGCCGACAGGAGGGGCGACGCATCGTCTCCGAGGTCGCCTCAGCAGCAGTGAGACCCCACTGGCCGTCTTCTTAGGCTTCAACTAGATTGCGAACAACCTATGCTGAGACAACGCCCATGACGTGTGATCCGGTACCGCTACCGCACTGCGTGCCTGTGCCCGCCGTGAGCCGCTAGTGCATGGGTTCGACCATGAGAATATGTGTTTATGTTGCTTTTACTATTGTTTATACGTTGAAGTGACGAGTTGTTTATTTTTCGCAAGCCTCCGCTGTCCGGTTGCCTGCAGCTCCATGCAACGCCAGCTGTACTGTTGTTTTAATGTTGTCTCTCCGCTCAGCTGTGCTGTTGCCTCTCCGCTCATAACAACCTATGCTGAGACAACGCCCATGACGTGTGATCCGGTACCGCTACCGCACTGCGCGCCTGTGCCCGCCGTGAGCCGCTAGTGCATGGGTTCGACCATGAGAATATGTGTTTATGTTGCTTTTACTATTGTTTATACGTTGAAGTGACGAATTGTTTATTTTTCGCAAGCTTCCGCTGTCCGGTTGCCTGCAGCTCCATGCAACGCCAGTTGTACTGTTGTTTTAATGTTGTCTCCGCTCAGCTGTACTGTTGCCTCTCCGCTCATATACGACACCCTCTATATGAATGGCACCACTGATTGTCACACCCACTGTCCGTATTGTCCGTAGTGGTGTCTGAGCAGTAATCGCCACGCACTTTCAGAATGTGGATCGCTCATGATTGTTCAATACAATACAATACAATACACCCATGTTCATACAGGGTGTTTCTGAAAATGCTGACACATTTGCTTTGATATTTGGAGGTATTTACTGCATTTAAATGCACGTGTTCAATACACGAGACGAAAGAATAGTTTTAGGAAATTTGATTGACAGCATCGGTGCTTTCATTAATCACGCCGTTTTACTGACATGAAGGAAAAGGCTAAGATAGTGCATTTCTACTTCGAAGCCAATTCAGTTGTTTTGACACAAAGACGCTGATCTGGATCTGGATCTGGATCTGATTTGGACAACCGGATCTGGAGCGAGCAGGCCCAGGACGAGGTCGCAGAAGATCAGCTGCACCCGCCCCGATGCACTGCATGGTGCGCTGTGAGCAGCACGCGCACCATGCAGCCCAATCTGGATCGAAGATGACGCGGGCGACGTCCTCACGGTGATGGCGAAGCGCTATTTGCCGGACGTGCTCAAGAAGTTCTGGACTGCGCTCCAGCGGAAGTGTGTGGACACCATCAACGAGCAGTGGCTGCAGCAGGATGTTGCCCCCGCTCATGCAGCTATTGTGACCCTCCAGTGGCTACAGGAGCGCTTCGGGGGGGGAGGACTCATGTCCCGAGGCACCCTCACCAGGTGGCAACTGAGGTCTCCGGACCTCACGCCGGCGGACTTCTACCTCTGGGGTCATGTCAAGGAAAGAGCCTACATACAAGAGTGAACCCGAGACATTCCCGAGCTGAAGGCTGCGGTCCGCGCGTGCGTGAGGGCGGTGACGCCCCAGGAGCGCCGCCGAGTTCTGGAAGCAGTGCGCCGTCGGGCCGAACGCTGTTTGGCCAGAAGTGGTGGTCACTTCGAGCACCTGCTCTAGGTTCCGGGAAGGGGGTCAAATAGTGATCATTGGCAATGGATGTGAATTTCCAATGATGACTGATTAGTTGTAGCCTATGACAATGTGTGTGCGTCAATTAACATGAGAGATATAGGAGAAATAAATGTGTCAGCATTTTCAGAAACACCCTGTACAGCGTGCAGAATCCAGATTCTATTGAGGAGAGTTGAACCAAGTCACCATAGGCTCGGGAAGAGAGCAACGTGGAGGCCCACTGCCCCTTCCCCGGCCCCCACTGGGGGCGCCAGCCACTAACTTTTGACTGGATGTCAAGAGCGTCGCCACGAGGGGAACGAGTCGCCGGCCAGCCAAGGTAGCCAACGGCGTGTGAAGGTAACCTGACCTCGAGGAAACTGAGATGGCACCAACGGAGGTTTTGTTAAGTAGGCGACCAAAATTCGAGCGGCAGCAGCCTGGGCACCTTCACAGATAGCAGTGCCGCGTATCAGGGCGCCTTCGACGTTGAGCTGGGCGCCGATCATCAGGACGCCGGGGGAATATGACCCAATATCCCTCGTAAATATGTGCCTCGGAAGGGAGACCCAACCATAAAACTGAAAGCTCGCCGTATTTTATCCACTATTTTTCGAGCAGGTCCATAGATTTCCGTCCTCAAAAGTGCGGGGATATTCCCCAGTGTTTGAGTTGGATGGGACTATAGTAGCGTTTACACCGACAGGAGATTCCCATTGCCGGCTGTGGGAAACTACTGTCGGTGTAAACGCCATTCATATTTCCTGCGTCACCCCTGTGGGGACGCCCTTACTCCATGGTGCCGAGCTTATCAATTTGGATATCAATGGAATCAAAATCTCTTATCGATCGATGAAGAACTAAATTACCCCGACCCGGAGAGCGTCTTTGGAATCAAAGCAGTAGCACATGACGCAAGACTTCAGGCAAATAAATCCTTCTTGTCTGAAATAAAACATTTGTGTATTGATAAGCACGTTTTATAAGCAATGGTAGCAAGATTCTCCATGTATTTAGTTAAAGTGATAATTTAGTAGCAGATACTTACCGTCGCATTTCGTTTTTTTATCTAATAATTTATATTGTCAGAACTAGCAACATGTCTCTTCACTCAACAATAATTACAAAAGTGAAAAGGAAATGATAAATTGCTTATATTTTGGTGAAACTAAAAATTAATTCAGCACACATTTTTTTTTACAGCGTTGAAGTCCAGCTCCAAAGGACAGCTGACGATCGTAGCCGAGCAGGCTGTTTGGTACTTCTTCACTATTTCTTAGAAGTACCCGTTAGTACCGATCATGTCTCACATAATAAGCTATTGGAACAAAAATATGCATGTTCTTCTAATTATTCTCCTTCCACACTTTAAATAAATACTTTTGAAATGCATTTACTAATTAATTTCACAAAAACGGCTTGAAATTTTACAACGTCAAAATACTTATTCCAATTTCCATCATGAAATCACCACTATATTACTTGCTTACAGAGCCGTGCGCACAGTGCGCGCAGTTTTATCGTGACGTCAGGCGTATATATCTTTCCCGAGCGAAAAAAACAAACATTCCAGTTTTTTGGCGCTTTTGTTTCAATTATGGTGGTTCTGTTCGAAGGCTCATACAGATGGTGTTTGCGCAAAATTTCTAACGGAAAATCACCGACTATTTAGTGTCGACAGCTGCATATTAACTTTTTGAACACGCCTCCATCACTGCTTGTTTATTGGCTGTCCGTGGTATTGGGATTTGGGCTGTGTTGCTGTATATACCGTGTGTTGCTGGGTGATTGTGATAATATTCTGATGATTAACCTTTTTATTCAGCGGTAGAGACCCACAAGTTGACTCCATTATAAATATTGTCTCTTTATCATGAAACAGACTCAGAAACCTTGGCATGAATGCTCTCAGGCTCTCAAGAGAATGTTGAAATTCAGGTCTCAAAAGATTAAAATTACAATAATGAAATGTTTCACCTACCTTCCAAGCCATAAACACTCATATTGGTACTGGATGGAACTTAAAATAAAAAAGAGGGGTGGATAATTAGGGGTTTGTAGCACCCCCTGGGATTTTCCACCAATGAAGTAGGTACCTATATGCTGCAGAGACCAGGGCCCTGTTTCACCGTTGATAGCAGCATGCTACTATCAAATTGCGCGAGCTGACGTAATGTGATGAGGTCACACTTATGACGTTTCGTGTAATCTGTGAGCTGCGTTTGGAACAGAGTTGCTGTTTCGTTGAATGCGATGTGTTTGATCGCACGACCGTGAAGCTGTTGGCAGCAATGTTTGATGACATCACACAGATTGACGGCGTCATGGTTTGCTGATGTTTCCGTGGAAACCCAATTTGACACGTGTGATAGCAGCGTGCTGCCATCACCGGTGAAACAGGGCCCATAATAGCATGGTCTGTGTTGCACATATTGATGCTGAAGCTATACCTACAAATGTCTTTCAGATAACCTACTGAGTGTTCACATTCATCACAAATGCAGTCATTCTCCGGTATATTACATCTGATGTGCTGGGCATCATCAATGTCAGGTATGCACCCTTTACTTTTTTCCTATCATGCATCAGTGATGCATCCAATGTCTGAGTTCCTAAGTAGAACATATGCTATTTTCTCACCAGAACTGTAGTGTGTACTCCATAAGAAAAATGCTAATTTTGCTGAATTTTGCTCTGAATTTGCTGAAAAATGCTGAAGCAGTTGCTGACGGAGGGCGAGCGCTACCTGATGACCGCCTTCCACCTGCTCGACTTCTCCGAGCAGGGCCTGTACGACGTGGTGGCCAACCTGGGCAGCCTGGCGGCCCGCTTCCTCTTTCAGCCAGTCGAGAAGAACGCCTACGTCTACTTCTCGCGCACAGTGGAACGGGGAAAGGTAGGTGGCAACGTGGCTGATTGTGTGGTAGGAGGTGATTGATGTTAGTTTTTTTTGTGTTTTTTTTTTTACTGAGGAGTAGTGGCATTTGGTGAAAATATCAGTAACGTTGACCACAGTGTGTCGATGCCCGGTAAGGCGCCGAAAAAGCTGTAAGCACACACTCCTCTGATATTAGCCAATTATACTCGTAGCTACTCTTCATCTCCGCTATAAGTCCTTACTGCCAGTCGTTGTGATCTTCATCTTGGTGTCTTTTTTGTCATTCGGTTTGTTTTATTGCCCAGCTTCTATCCTTCTGGCCATCTCTCCCCTTCTCGCCAGTCACTGGAAGGGGACAGTTTGGCACCTCTCCTCCAGCCGGTGCCTGACAGCTCCCTCCCCCTCCAGCCGGTGTCTGCGGTGGCGGGCCGGGCCGGGTGCTACACGACCTACTCCGCGCTATGAGTCTGACCCTACCCCCTCTCCCTGCAGCCGGTGTCTGCCGCGGCGGGCCGGGTTCTGCACGACCTGCTGCGCGCCATGAGCCTGCTCGGTCTGGTTGCCGTCACGTTCGGCTGGAGCTACCCCCCCCCCCCTGCTGCTGCGGCTGTACGGCGGCGCCCTGCTGGCCGCCGGTCCGGCCGTCAGTTTGCTGCGCGCCCAGTGCGCCTACGTGCTCCTACTGGCGGTGAACGGAGTGCTGGAGTGCTACACGTTCGCGGTGATGCGCCAGGAACAGATCAATGGGTAAGTGCCGTGGAGGGTTTATGGAAAGCAGTCGGGAAATGGTCGGTGGCTTAGTAAGGAGTGAGGTAAATTAGTCGGTAGAGGCTGAGCGGATTAGGAAATGACGTTCTCATGTTGGTTTTTGTTGTTAGACTGCCTTTTGCGGCTAAAGGCGAAGTAGAAAGGCTGGCCAGTTGTGTCGATAAAGTGAAGCTAGGAACGCTACTATCGGGCGCTTTGACAGGTGTTGTGGCGTTTTCCGGTGTTTCAGGTATAACCGGAAGATGGTGCTGCTATCTGTGATATTCGTCATCTCGACAGGGATCTTTACTAGGCTATTCGGCGGGGTTGGATTTATCCTCGCCAACTGCGTCAATATGCTGACCAGGATATACGTTTGGTGAGTTTTTGTGTTTTTGAATAGATTTGATTTGTCCTAATTGGTCTAATTATTTACATCATTATCCAATCTGTCATGGATAGTCAATATCACGCTTTATCGCCGATCTCGATATACTTGGATCTCGTTACTTCACCCGTCCACGACTGATACGAATGTCTGCTGTCCCCAATAGTGTCCTGCACCCCTCTCAATTGTCATCCCGTCCCCTCCCCGTATGCTGCTGGTTCCCGATACAGTGCCCCGTGCCACTCTCAACCATCATGTCTTCGTCCCATTTTCTGCTGCTGCTGCCCGCTCGCCCCGTCCAGTGTGTTGCTGGCGCTTGATGCAGTGTCCCGTACCCCTTTCACCCTGTCCCCACCCCGTGTGTCGCTGATGCCCGATACAGTGTCCCGTACCTCTCTCACCCTGTCCCCGCCCCGTGTGTCGCCAGTTACCGGTTCGTGGCCGGTCTGCCGCTGGAGCCGGCGGTGTCCGTGCCGCCGCTACTCGGTCTCCGCCCGCCGCCCGCCGTGGCTGCCGCGCTGGTGACCGCCGGCCTGCTGGCAGCCGGCTCCGAGAGCTGGCTGTACCCCAGCTCCGCCGCCGCCCATGTGGCTGTGGGCGCGCTCTGTGGGGCCGCCGTGGTGGCCGCGGCGGTGTACAGCGAGCTCCGCCTCCTCCAGGCGGTCAGGGAGCGGGTCGGGGATAAACTGAAGCGCAGCTAGCGGGGAGTGCTACTCACATGGTCATGCAGGGAATAGGTTTGTTTTGTTGTGATATTTATGTGCATTTTGGGTTGAATATACACCGTGCCTGTAAGTAGAGTGGATGTATCAATTTTAAGACTAGTGCGACTGCAGGGGGCGTTGTGGCTATCGCCCATTTGAGAGCTGGACAGTGCTTGAAAGCAACTTCCTACCCATGAATTTTGGCATTCAGATCCTAATTATAGCCATCTGTGATGAACGATGCAGGGGATGCAGAAAATCGATGCAGAAAATCGTGGCCGGTTAGCGTCTGGTGGGGCTTGTAGGCTAATGATGGGCACGACCGGGTGCTGTATGCTATATGTGGTGACAGCAGCGTTCCTGAGCGTCAGGTGTATCTCTTGCTCTGAAGTCCAGAAGTCCTTATCGTTCTTGTGCATTCACTTTGTCAGTGCCTGATGTCAGTGTCAGTGTTTGTCAGTGTTTCATTCTGTAGCAGACATGCAGTCATATTTGGTTAAATAGAACCTTGCAGTCTGAGGCAGTCTTTTCATTACAGTACCTCATTACAGCGTCTCATTCATTACAGTTCAATATTTAGAAATGCAAGACATTGGGGCCGATCGGGCATAGAAATACAAAACAACAGTATACGCTCGCTGGCTATTATTCTGAGACTCAGCATTGAACCTGCCATCACTACAATACAGGAGGCGACAGGTGTAGAGGTGATGTCATAGGTACTCATTTATCAAGTTCAAGTTCTGCTGACTTGACCCACAAGTTGACTCCATTATAAATATTGTCTCTTTATCATGAAACAGACTCAGAAACCTTGGCATGAATGCTCTCAGGCTCTCAAGAGAATGTTGAAATTCATGTCTCAAAAGATTAAAATTACAATAATGAAATGTTTCACCTACCTTCCATTGCCATAAACACTCATACTGGTACTGGATGGAACTTAAAATAAAAAAACAGGGGTGGATAATTAGGGGTTTGTAGCACCCCCTGGGATTTTTAGAATTATCTACCGCTGAATAAAAAGGTTAATCATCAAAATATTATCACAATCACCCAGCAAAACACACGGTATATACACTATACAGCAACACAGCCCAATACAACAGACAGCCAATAAACAAGCAGTGATGGAGGCGTGTTCAAAAAGGTAATATGCAGCTGTCGACACTAAATAGTCGGTGATTTCCCGTAAGAAATTTTGCGCAAACACCATCTGTATGAGCCTTCGAACAGAACCACCACAATTGAAACAAAAGCGCCAAAAAACTGGAATGTTTGTTTTTTTCGCTCGGGAAAGATATATACGCTGACGTCAGAGGGTGCTTCCTCAGTGGCGCCCCCTGGCGGGGAACGCGTGCAAAAAGTCCAGCTCTTAGGCATGTCCCGTTTGAGGCAAGCGTGCTAGTGGATGCGTTTTGGTAAGATTGATACGGCCTTGCCAGATTACTTGTGATTTGTCCTTAGTGATTTATCTGTCACTCAAAGTGGACCAGAACAAGCGCCTTATTTCATCAAGTCAGCGGCCCATCACAATCTCAATCTACGCTTTTTGGTGGGTTGAGGTTGAGTTCAAGTTGGGTGAGTTGCAACCCAGCTTTTCTTCAAGGAGCCAGATATGTGTTGGGATGGCATCCAGGAGGAAAACTAGTCAAATATAAAGAATTTGATGGCAGTGTTAATCCCTGCACTGATGGCACATTAGGTACTCACTCCACTAGGCACTATGATGTCATCAGCCTTTTGATATTGATGCGTCAGTTAATATCCTCCAAAAACAAAAATGAATTTTGAAATCTAGTTTTCTTGATATTACATTTTCTCATATCAGTCTGAGATATGTACTTACCTTGGTGGTTTAAAGTACCTACCTACCTAGTACCTACCCAAAGGCCAATAGATTTTAGGTATAATGATGCTAGATCAAGCTTGTGCTAGTTCTTTCGCGCATCATAAAAATACCCAAAATGTTTTTCTTTTAAAAGTTTTTTTTTCTACCAAATTTCCAAATTTGTTGGTTTTCTGGAAATGTGGCAAATTGTGGAATGGATAAATTTGCTTGCGGAATTTCTTTTGAAATAACATGTTGAGGGAGTATCAATCCATTGAATGCATTTCATGGACTATGCATTTTTCCTTTGCATGGTGAAATTGCATTTTTGCACCCTAGCCTAGGCTCATCTTCTTCTTCTTAGCTTTTAGTTCCACCCATCGGATGCACCACAACCACTAGGTTGTCCTCACTGCTGGCTGCTCAAAATTCAATAAAAACCACACCATATTATCACAAGCCATATATCAACCTAGAAACCTGTTCAAATAATCATTAACTCCTTAAAAACAGCTACACCTCAAGCAAAACAATAAAACCTAACCTAAGCTGACCTAAGCTTACCTAATGTAACCTAACCTCCTACCTGACTCAAAATGTGGCCAGGTGTAATGTAGAAATGTTGTGTGTAAAAAAGTATTCTTAGTATTGTGTGGTTTCTTTTTTTCAAGCTAAGGAGGATGCATTCTTTCCTTTAATACCTTTATTTTATCAATTTCTCCAGTTTTTAGAGGGTGCAAAAAGTAAAACTAGATAGGTATAGCCCTATGTATGGCTGGGTACTGGGTAGGCAGTGGGCTTGGTGTGTCACAAAGGACTTTAATCTCTCAGCCTGCATCTTTTTATATTTTCAATTCACCACCTAGTAGACACTGCATCAGTGATGCACTGTATAATGTATGCACCCTATTGAAGTTAGGCAGAAAGTGACAAATTTTCCAATAGCTCACATTTAATAAGCATGGTAGGTATTTATTCATTGATTCATTTGCCAACAAATATCATGGCCAATAATTGTGGATACCAGACTGGAAAAAGCACAAGTTCAGCCGAATATTCCGGCGTAGTGGCGAGATTGTCCCGAAAATTTTAGCGCACGTCCGGCGTAACTTCGTATACGCTGAATTCAACGCATGGCGGCCGCTGAATTTTTCGGCGCAGGGCGGCCGCATAATTTTTTTCCGGCGAATGGCGTTCACCGAAATTCTCGGCACGCTGGTCGATCTAGCAGCACATTCGCCCCGCGGGCGGCTCTGGAGAGGCTCAGGACGCCTGTTCGGGACGAGACGTCCCCCATGCTCCGACTCACGTCGTCGCGTGCTCCGACTCACGAGCCGCCTTGAGTACTCAGTGGAGGAGCGGCCGCCCAGGTGAGGCCTCCACCCTCGGCGCTGAGATAGGTATGGGAGACCTTGTTGAACATCGCCGAGGGTCGTGAAGTAATCCTGCAGTGGGTTCCTGCCAAAGTTTCTGCCTGCTGCGGGATCGAGGGAAACTAGAGCGCTGCGACCTGGCGAAACAAGGGGCCGCCCTGCCCTCGGACGCCCGCTCGCTGACCCGGGTGGTTCATTGTGCGGCCTCGCGTCAAATGGCGCGACAACTGGTCCGAGTTACCATTCAAGCCACTCTTAGCTAGCACGCTGCCACTCCCCATCCCCGGAGAGGATCGGGAGGACACCGACCGGGAGGATGCCGTTTCGGTGCACCTGGTGAGGGCGGGCCCTGGTCGGCTGTCTCCCCTCCGCGGCGTGCCAGCAGTGCCCGGACAAGCGGTGCCCGTCGCGCTTTGCGCCGAGTGAAGAGAAGAGGCTGATGTGCTGAAGCACGTGCTGCTCCGCTGCCCAGCCCTCTCTGGCGCCCATGCCAGCCTCGAACACACCGCTCCGCCGATTTTTGTGGCCCTGGAACTTCTGGCCTGGACCTTGTTCCACGGCACGATACAGTGCGCTACGCGTATTGTGGTATTGGATCAACTAGTTAGTTGATTCAGACATTCAAACATGGGAGAGCGCTCAAGGCTCCGGGACGCTCTGTCTGGTTGATATAGCCTTAGTCGGTAGATGTGCACACGTGCTTTAAATATAAGTGGCTTAATTTTGGCACAAATAGGACTTTCGGCGCAAATCGTGCAGAAACTTATGCGCTAAATCGCTTGCGCAGAATTTCAGCGCATGAGGGTCTCACGGGCGTCCGGCGTATTGCAAGAGTGTTTTCCAGTCTGGTGGGGACAGGCCGAAAGATGAACAGAATCAATAGGGGCAATCCAGCTTGACAAAAAGTGACATTATTGTCCTTTTTTGCTGTTTCGTATGATGTTCTCTTGAGGCATATTGTTTCCTAAATTGATGGGTTGTAGTGTTCCTTTGGTGATATGAAGCTCCTTTATGAAGCTTCCTTTGGCTCATATGAAGCAGGGATTTCGCATTCATTACATCATGGTGTACCTATAATAATTGTGGAAATCGCCATTATGCAATGCTGTACTTCAAGATTTGTTGACGAGATTCACTCTCCTCAAGAGTTGTGAAACTTTAAATATAAGTACGAGCGTCCTTAAAGCTGCTTTTCTCTCGTTTATTTCACTACGTCGGCTTCAAACAGTAGCCGACACCCTTTCATCGCCCGGATACTTTCGGTTTCGGTGTTTCGATTGGAAACGCCCATGGGGCGTGCACCGTAAAGATTGGTCAGTTGTATACGTTGCAGATGCTTCGATGCGCTTTTTTTGGTGTGAGTAACATTAAAATTCTAGCGAACATCACATCTGCAGCCGTGAGACATTACAGAGTCATTGTGTTTGAAATTTTTCTTACATATGAGATGATGCGCATTGGTGACCTAATTGTGCAATCAATGTCAACTGAAGTTCTAGAATCCCTAAAGCCCTAGCCCTAAAGCCCCAATAAACAAACAATGAAGTTCTAGAATCGTCATAAAATCTTGAATTGTTCGTATTTTTAGCGCTTGAAGGCATGGAATTGGTGACAAACCCATGGTGACAAATTGTTGGGCTCCAACTCCCAATGGTGACACACCGAGGATGTTTCCCAGCCCTGGAAAATCGGAATACCGACACCAGACCAAATACCAACCAAAACCATCAGGAAATACCAAAACCGAACCAACTTGAGAAGATGAGGAAAATACCAACTTTTTACCGATTTTTCAACCTTGTATACATTAGCAAGGGTTCATAATACCAACAAAATACCAAAAACAATCGGATTGAAATACCAAATACCAACTTGGTGTCGGTTTGGTATCGGTATACCCACAGTGTATATAAATATATACCTACCAAAAAGTTGGTATCCGATTGACATCACTAGTCAGTACTTAGGCAATAAACAGGGAAGCGTAGTCGAAAATAGGCAAATAACCGCATGAGCTATATATCATATAGGCCATAGGGCCTACTTCAAGCCTCAAGGACTTATTCCAACTTCAAAGCCTCCTGAAGCCTCCATGCTTTTTCATTATTTCCCAGCCTGGCAGCACCATAAGCACCCGATTCATTTTAGCAAGGCCATATAAGTTCATTTTAGGCCACAATAACGACGGTCGGGCTTCTTTCTTGCTCTTAATCCCTAAAGTGGCTAATCAGAATTGTGCCCTTCTTCAGTGAGAAATAAAAAGAAACGAAAAGGCTGGACTTCTCAGTCCCACACAATAAATGACAGCTGTTTAAGAAACTCCCTGTGAATATTTACAGCAGCCTTGACATAATTTGTGATCGCGACGAATGCGGCGAAAAACGGCGCGGATTTTTTTGTGGTATTTCCATTATAGAGTTCAGTGGCTTGGTGGGTATTTCCAATTTTGTAAATTTATTTGAAAGGTAACTAGTGAGAGCCACATTGAGATTGAGTCGGTTTATATTTTATTTGCATGAAAAACGGCATGTGGCCTTACATCTGATACTATATTTTATACCACTGAACTTTTTAGTGGATACTACACTTGAATCGATCGAGCCAATATACGGTTATATATTCCCGTAACCAATTGTAGTTCCAAGTGTTTTTTTGTGTAATTTGGTAGGTACCTAATTTTGAGAACTTTGAATGCAAGGTTGTTCCATTAAGGCAATGAATATATCACATGAAGTTTCACTGCAATAAAAATGACGATTGCCAGCGGAATTGGAATCCACAAATTATACCACTTAAAACTAGTGTGACAATCTCTGAATCTGTATCCGGAAAATGCTTGTTCCCTCAAATCTTCACTCATTACCTGCTCGTTAATTCGCCTGTTAAACTCACCTGTTAAGTTTCCACAACCTCAGCTCGTAAAGGAAGGAGTGGAAACCTACTGCGTGCAGAGAGAGAGACGCGCCAATTCCTTGGGTGGGCTGTGGGCAGATGGCGGGACCTCAGGCAAGGAATAGGAATGGTGCATCTGCATTAGGTAAAACACTGAAATTTTTTTGCATGTTTTAAGTGCTAGAATCCTAGAAAGATGATCAGTGATGTAAATGAGAAAAAGAGGGTACCGAAATATTTTACTTTGACTTAGACTTTTGAAAATCTATGTTGTGTCAAACCAATGCTAGGACATGTTATGTTAGGTTGGGTTAGACCAAGTGTGGTAAGGTGTTCCATGATGTTATGTTTATTTCATTCATTCTTGCTCAAAACAGACATGCTGATTTCTCCAAAGATTTCAATTTGTCCTGGAATTGTATTTTCACCTGTAACATGATGGTATATGTGCAGCTGAAGTCTGAGTGGTATGTAGGTTGGTAGGTTGTAACTAGGTTGGTAGCTTCAGCTAGTTGGTTGATAGGTTGTGGGTACATAGGTTGTAGGTTGTTAGGTTGAAGGTTGACATGTTAGGAGGTAAGGTTAGGTCAGGTTAGATTGTTTTTATCTACTCGGACGTCATCTTCACAATTCACATTTACCAACATGACAAACTCATCTGTCTGGTTTCCCTGCTTGTCAGTCATCACCCCAGAAGTTTTATCATGCTGAGATTGAAAGCTACATCAGTCCACACTGTACAAGTCAGAAAGACCTGAGATTTTTACTGCTTATTCTAAATCTAAATTTAGGTTGAGGTAAACTGCAATGCAAGATGAATAGGTTAAAGAATTCAAGATCATTAGCTTATCACCTAGTTAGTCTTCTAAGTACATCGTTTTCTTGGAGAGTATTGTACAGTGCTTATTATGTCAGTAAACTCACACCAGAAGATCATTTATGTCAGAGTATATAGAACAACATCTATCTAGGGCCTAGGCATATTGCTAGATCAGGGGCTGCACCTCTTCAGTCTCCACACTAATACATGCTAGTCCAGTCATCACTAGAAATCTGTGTAGCGCCCTGTACATTGCACACTGCACAGACTGAAGCCTGAGTTTCCCCGCACCTACAATATCTTGTCTAAGGCTATAGAACTCCAAGGCCATGGCATAGAAACTTGCCAAACTTGTTACACTTTGCAGCTTGCAGCCTATAGGAGTATGCCACCTCATAGCATCCAATATATTTTGATCCACCCATGTACGGCCCAGGGCTGCAGAGTCGATGTTTTTTGTGACTGACTACAACGCTGACTCTGGGCAGAACTGTCGACCCCGACTGGCTCGGACTCCGACTCCGCAGCACTGGTTTGGCCTGTAGTCATATGATGCCGGTCTGCACCACTCTCGCAGATCTAGGAACCCAGTGGACCATGCCTTGATGTGCAGTATCTTTATTGAAATGTCATGCTTACAAGGGACAGAGAAAGTGATAAGCTGGGTATGTTTTGGTGCTGACGCATGCCTGGCCCCTCATCCTGGCCCACTGGTCCCTCATCCCATCCCGTCAGGGCAAGCTGAAACTGAGAAACAGGTCCATGCCCCTGAGAGAGAAGATCAGAAGTGGCCTCATTGCTCTGTCCATTACCTGAGCAGTAAATCAATAAGCTGAAGCTGACCTGTTTGAGTCGCTCCCGAGTCACTCCGGCACCCGGCGGTAGAGGTTGGTGGGATTTGGAACAAGTTGACTTGGCATTTACTCTTCGAAAGAGGTCTCTAGTTTCTGACTTGTGCCTGTATACTTTATCTAGCAAAACTAAAAGATGTATGGTAATGACGATTAATCGTTCAACCGCATCTCAGCACCCGTTTTGCCTGTAGGCTGTAAGACTCTGGTGTAACTGTTCTTGGGCATTTGGCCATATTATCCCGTCTAATACTCAGTTATATACGTGATTTAGTACACGTCAGTGCCAGTGGTGTAGTATATATTTAGTACCACTGACATTCATTTGTTGCAGTTATTGTGGTTCTGAGTTCTGACATACCGGTAAATGCTGGTAATAAATCATTTGTCTTATTATAAGCTTGCAACAACCAACAACACCTAACTAAGTATGTGCATTTATCATTTTCATGACTTACTGTTCACCACGTTGTGCCGTTTGGCTGTAATCACAGCGTGTGAACTTTTTACAGCGTGTGAACTGTGAACTGGTCACAAATTAAAGCAAGTACCTACCATCGATTGCAAGATGGATTCGCCCGACTCATCATTCTCAGTTATAATCCAACACAGTGAGTAACGGTGCTGGAGGAAGCAGCTGCAACCACCCTTGTGATACGATGTTTTGTGTTACCGTAAAACGGGGTGTTAAGGGACAGTTTTGAGGTGTTTTGTTATATTACTCAAGAAGGGTTGGAGATAGAAGCATCAAATTGTCAGCATTTTATGTGGAATTTGGTGCTTTACATGCCTGCCACATTAAAGTTTTTAAGATTTATACCTGCATATTATTTTTTATTATTTTTCATCACTGTCCCTTAGCACCCCAATGTGGGGTGTTAAGGGACACCTATATTATTCCAAGAAATGGTCATCAAATGCCCACAATTGGGGTGTGGAAGGGCACACAATTTATTTATTGAAATGTTTTGCATATTCTGTCACAAAACAAGTCAGGTTCATTCACCACTAATGACCTTTTTAGCCAATTACGTGTAATGCAGTTTACGCTTGTGGAAAATGTGCTAATTATAAGGTAAACAGAACCAAAAAGTAATTTTCTGTCATCAATAAAAACCCATGTTGAAGCTTGTCACTTGTCATTATGTTGCCCTCTTTGTTTTAGCCTTTTTATGATGACATCACATTTACTTACATCAGTCTCCATTGACCCATCATTGTAAAAGAGAGTGTTGAGATGTTTTGTTACATAGCTTAAGATGTGTTAGAGATAAAAGCATGAACTTGCTAGCATTTTATGTGGAATTTGGTGTTTTCCATGCTTACTTAACCCGCGCCCTGCTGGGGGGGGGGGGGGTGTTTGAACACCCCCCCCTTGTGGTTTTTCGCGAATATCTCAAAAACGGCGGCGCGGAGCGCCGCCGTTTTTGGTACACCTTATCGTACATCAATTCTACACATGTTGTGAAAATTTCAGACCAAAGTCATTCAAGGTCAGGTCACCAGGTCACTTGAAGTGACCTCACCTCATAAAAAGTTTCAATGTCTGTCATAGCTACACCGAGTGACCGATCGCTTTGAAACTTTCAGCGATTGCTAAGAGCAATAGCATGTACAAAATGTATATCTCAGAATTTTGATATCGATGACCTAAGGTCAGGTCAATTTTGCGACCTCCCCGTTATAAGTCAATGGGAGAAAATTGAAATGCGCCTCTTTTGGACAAAAGACATTATAAACACTCCCAAACACCGAATTACAAGTGGTTTAGACACACTGAACATAAAAATAGTGTCCGTGACCCTTGTTTATGCCCTGAGGTCATCTTAGGTCACGAATGGTATCTAACAGTTTTTCGCAAATAACT
Organism: Amphibalanus amphitrite; assembly: GCF_019059575.1. NCBI lineage: Eukaryota > Metazoa > Arthropoda > Thecostraca > Balanomorpha > Balanidae > Amphibalanus > Amphibalanus amphitrite. Next base: position 29,588 of record NW_024883458.1, on the reverse strand, counting down.
TTTGATAGAGGCATGCTAGAGCGATGAAAACGCCTTAGATGTGTTCAGCTCGACGATACGGATCGACTGATATGCAACATGACCCTTTCCGGTCAGGTCATGACCTTGACCTGAGGTCAAATTTTCAAGTTGACCTTTCAAGGTCAACTTATAGTTCATTCGATGCGTCTTGACGAGAGGAACACAATGCCGGTAAAAGTAAGCTCGTACAAGGCTTGGGTCAAAAGTTATTGCAGAAAAACTGTTTCCGAAAAAATCGGCTATTTTTGCAATGTTTGCCCCCTGCAGGCAAAACCGTTGACGTTAGGTCAAATCTGAGAGAATTACTCAGAAAGGGCGTTAATAGGGCTATCGAATGCGCTTTTCCGCGGCGCTGTAGCTCTATTGGTTCTCGAGTTATGCGTTGGCTTCTTGGAAATTTTCGACATTCGACCTGGAAATCGGCGAAATTTTGCCTTCAATGACCTCTGGTGACCTGACCTTTGACCTGACCAAAAAATTGACCGAAGTGATTTCGTCATTATTTTTGACGCTCTTTCGAACGCCGCCTTCCGCGTATCGCTACGTGGCCCAGGAGCCGAGTTACAAGGGGGGGTGTTCAAACACCCCCCCCCCCCCAGCAGGGCGTGGAAATCCAGGACCCCCAGCCGGGCGCGGGTTAATTAAATTATATTTAGATTTTATTTTTTATTTTTTCTTCCCTGTTCCTTACCACCCCACATCCACCTCAAAATATGCATGTATCCGGAAAAGAGGAAGAGGATGATGAATGAATGGGTGGATTTGCACAAGTTTTTTCAGGAAACATGTGCAATACATGTGACAATACACCTATGCATTCATTTTCCCTGTACACCCACTAGTTTATGTGGTACACACAGAGTTTTGGAGATGTTTCAATTTTGTGAAAATGTAGCATGATTTTCAAATCCATTTTTGAACCAAATTACTTGCATGAAAAACCATACCATTTTCTCCTATGGTCAAGAGCAAAACAGTGTCAACTACCACACTGAAGTTTTTATTGAACCTTCTCAAATTAGGAAGTTAATATGACTCAAAGTTTTTCCCATGCAACTGTCCCTTAACACCCCACTGTCCCTTAACACCCCATTTTACGGTACCGCAAAATGGCACATGACACAAAATTTGATAACGATGCATACATACACATTACACAAGTCCTCATGTAATAGTCTGCAGTGAATGAGTGTCTAATTATGTTTCATTTATCATGTGTAGTTTTGATCGTTCATCATTGTATTTGGTATGGTATAGCAAGGAGTGTGGCGCTATCTTATCAGTTATCATCCTGTTACTAGTCTGATATCATAAAAGCATACTTTTTATCATAAAAGCTGCTTCTTTTGCCATTGTGAATGCAGAAGTGTCAGATGACTTTCTTTGACCAACACGCTTCTTTGACGCTTCTTTGAAATTAACCAACAGAAACGCTTCTTTGACTCACGCTTTTTTGACCGACAGAAACCTCTGTGTCAATAGTTCTTAGTTGTAACGATGCATTATTAGTGATTTTTTTTCTCTTCCAGTGGGTAGGAAGGAATCGGTTGCCCTACCAGCTGATATCACCCTGGGCGACTTCCAGAGGACCGTCGAAGACATGACGCACGTGCCGGTAGCGGCGCAAAAAGTCGTGCACAAGTACGGAACCCGGGACGGGGTGTCATATGGGTGGGGTGAGCCTCCATTGACATACCCAGGCGGGACACATTTCGGGCATACTGAATATGTGTATTGTGTTACATATGTGTCGTGTGTGATGGGGTTGGGTTGTATTGGGGCTCGCTCGGCGCTTTTTGAGTAAGACGTCGGACACACCACGAATTTGTCGTATGATAAAGGGGTTCTCAAACCATCGATTATCCTTACCGTTCATACTGCCATGAGCCTTTTCTCGGGTGACCCGAACGAGTGAGCGTTCATGGAACGATTCCATTGGTGGCGGCGCCAGCAGCTCCCTCTCATGGCCGCTGGAGGGTGCGAAAGCTGCGCCGCTTCCCCGCTGCTTCACCAACGTGCGGCATGTTTTGTCATATAAATCCTATATTCTGTTTCAACATGATATTTCATGAGGGTTGCTAATTCATGTGCTTTTGTTATGTGTGGATATAGTGAAATCGTGTAATTCTTTTGGTTGTATTGGTGTGGAATAACAACCACCGCCGCTCGATCCGAAGTAACTTCGCTCTGAGGCCTCTTGCACCAAACTACCTAGCTAGGTAAAATCGAAAAACCGGTTTCAGAATAAGCTAATCTAACGGTGATAAATTTGTTTGCAATAGCCCAATACATAATCCTACATGTGCTTGCTAAATTTTGCACGCAAATTGTTACATTTGAGACTTGGACTGGGTATACGATGCAAAATAATCCAAGCATTGGTGCAAGAGGATTTTGGTGCAAGAGGCCTCTGGTTGTTATAACCCCAGCCTCGTGACCTTTGTTTCAGGGGTCGTGACCTGGCCCGTAATGACTCGGACGTTACGCTTCAGGACTGCCGGGTAAAGAACAAAGACATCGTTATGATCCTGGGTGGGTCCTAGTTGGGCGCACTGCGCTACTGGAAAACGGCCTGTGGTGTCAGTGTTTTCGTGGTGCCTGTTGCCATTTGACAGTTGGTTGTTTCACAACACTAAGACCGTTGATTTTGTATTCTAGTTTTTAGTGATCTCTGTCTAATTACGATGTTATCTAAGCTTCCTTGATTATGAATCCAACATGACTCTATCTGCTATACGGAGTAATAGGCATGTGAACAAGCTGACGACTCATACAGTTAGTTAGAATAAGGCTGTGTTCGCCAACGAAGAATCTTTGCTGTTCAGCTTAAAAATGCCAATCGTAGTAAATAACATAATGCCACGGACAGCTTTTTGAAGCCGTATAGTAAGGAATCCCCGCCACCCTGCTGATGGTGAAGCGAATGCAATCTTACTTTAAAGCAGAGCTTCTGCACACTTTGCCACACCCCCGAATATTTTCGTGCATTACCATCGGGCGCTACCGACTTTTGGTCCCATTCTTTCCATGCAACGCCCATAAGGCTAATGTTAAAATCGCAAAATCAAAGGGGGGGGGGGGGCACGGTGCCCTGGTGCCCTCCCCGTTCCGCCGCCTATTCACGGGAGGTCTTCCCGCCTACCTCTGACCCCAAACTGACACATGCCCCTGCCTACCAGGTCATCCCGCGTTCCCTGATCCCAAACTGACACGTGCCCCCGCCCGTCAGGTCTTCCCGTCGATCCGGTGAACGATGAGACCCTGGCCGCCATCGCCGCCCTGGAAACCCAGTCTGAGGCGGTGATCACTCGACTGGACGACATTCAGAAGGATCTGGACGGCGCCCGAAAGGTACGATAGAAATCCGGGATTCAGATTCAGATTCAGATCCAGATATATTCGAATAAGGTCCACAATAAACATGACTTTTCACTCATTCACGTCATATGTAGAACATAATTGGATTGGGTATTTTGAGCTTGTAGACATTGTGGGTGTGGGGTGTTGTGGGGTTTAGACGCTGTGCAACCTAGACGTTGCCAATGTTTATGTTTTGCAAGCAGGATGCTATGAGTCCTGAATGCTGCTCATCCCTTTTTATCTGCCCTAGAAATTGCTGACTGGCTGTACTGCCGTCCAAAGACAAAAAGGATATATCGGTTCATGACCTGACCCGACATTTGCGTTTTTGCCTTTGGACGGCAGTGTACTGTAACTGTGGAGTTATGAATACGCTATTTAACCGGGTCTAGCCAGAGTAGGAGGTTGTGAATTGGTATGTGCTGAGGGACACCACGAGCGGTATTTTGTTTGTCGTGTGGGTGCTGTTAAGCAGAGGCGCTTACATTTAATTTTACCCTATGATTTGAATCGAAACATCATTGGCTTGTACCAACCAAACATTGAATCAAACGCGTTTAGACCACCAGCACCCAGCTCACAATCATGTCTCCCACTTCACAGGGTTTCCTTCCAGCCAGGATGGCCGCCGAGGTGCGTCCCAAGCTGGAGAAGCGCCTGTTGACCGTCTCCGAGGAGCTGATGCGCCTGCTGGAGCGGCTGGATTCCATCTCAGTGGGCCAGAGCTCAGAGTCAACGCGCCGAAAACGAAAGGCCGTCGTGACTGCCATCAACGCCCAAATGGATAGGGCAGATAAACTGAAGGAGAAATTAGCAGAAATTGGCTCATAGGTTGAGATAGGTAGATATTAGGTATTTATCGATATCTATATCAGTGAGAAATGAATAGATATTTGATTTTTATCTATATCAAGTGTTGGACGGGTCAGATTCAGATTTTGGTTCTTGGCTTCAAGTGCTGGTTCCGGGGTCTCCCGCTAGAGGCGCTGTAGTAGCGGCCCTAGTTCGGCGTTCTGCCGCCAGAGGAGCTGCCACGGTTGCGAGCTTCTGATCCTCGCCGCTTGGCGTGCGAGCGCAGGTGATGCTTGATTTCTGGTGATGCTCTAGTGAGCTTCGATCAGTCTTGACTGCCGTCCTGAAAGCTCCTTTGGCAGCTTGGATGTGTTGTTCTGGGCCTAACACGCGGCCTCGCCAGCTTATTGCCCGACTAGCGCATGACTAGCCCACGACTAGTACCTGACTAGCGATAGTCAACAGATAGCAAGCACTAATCAACACCTAAGGCCATGACTAGTACCTGACTAGCGACTGGCTGTAGTCGCCATATTATGCGTCTACGATGCGTCATGCGAGTCCTTTGGTTGTCAGAAAATGCTTGAGTGACTTGAGTGGCTTGGCTGACTTCTCATATGCGACGACTGAGGATTGACCTGCCGAGTTAGCGACTACCGACTGCGTTTACCATCGAAGAATTGACTTTGAATCACTTTCGATTCAACGGTAAATCAGAAGACCTATTATAAGATAACAGTCGTCGCGGGATGGGGCTCCAGATTGACCAAAGTTGCGAAATTAAGAGTTTTCTGGTAAGTAGGATCAATATTGGTTGTAAGTTGTAACTTTGATGAACGAATTGTCTATTACCAACTGGATGACTTTTTAGGGAGCTGTACTGCATGGAACAGACGGCGTTCTTTTTCGCCCCATTTCGAGTCGAAACCACGACGATAGTGGACAAGTTTGACAGAGTTTTTCCACAACGAATTATCGACATTGCCAGGATGCTAGTTTTCTTATCGCTGAAGCGCTACTTGTCTTGCTTGTCATACGCTTGCATATGGTCTGTTGGGATTATACTCAGTGCTAAATGGGTAAATTTTCCGTCCAATGCACGGCGCATCGGTGCATTCGAATTTGTGCAGTGCACTAGTTGATCACAGAGGGGGACCAGCTGTGTATCTTCTCCGAGAATCGAGGACCATCTTAGTTCAAATCAAATGTGTTCATTTTCAACGTGAGATTATGGTAGCCTTTTCAAAGTACACAGAATGTTCACCGGTATTCTTTACCGGGTGGCACTGCCAGCTTTTATTTGCATTTATTTGTGACATGGAGTAAATGTTTCGGCAATAAGCTATATTTTACAACATAGGCGGATGTTTTAGGCTATGACGACTTTGAATAACTGGACATTGTGTTTTTGCTGAGGCCAAACCTGGTGTGTCGCTCTATACGCTTAACATGTTGATGTAATGCGATGTGCAAAGTCGCTGAGTTTTTGAACAGCTCCTGCAACGAATAAAACACATCGCTTAGCCCTCTGTTCGTGTGTTTTCAAAATGTGGCAATGCGCGCTTTGAAGTCGAAAATCGTTCTCATCTACATACTTGTGGCGACTTTGGCTTACAAAAGATATGACAGTAACGGCAAATGGAACACTTTGAAGGATAATCCAGTTCCATGCTCATCCGTGCTTGTGAAGTGATGGTCCGTTCCTGAAACTTTGATGTCGTTTGAATTCATTTATAGGATAGGTGAACTTGTAGAATGTAGATGTTCCATTTGGTTCCACTCCCAGTTCATTGATTTGGAAATCCCATGGGTGCTTTATGCCCACAGCTACGAAAAGAAAACATGATCTTTTAAACCCGGAGAGAACGTTTTTAACCGTTAGCTTCCAGTGTTATCTCAAGACATTAGTTATGTAAAAGTTGAACTTTGTTTCCGGTGACCACGGTCCGACCTCCGTTATCGATCCCGGCCTCTCGGTGTCGGCTCGTCCACGCCCTGTCCGGCGCTCGCGGCCGTCCCGAGAGAAACCTCATCGCCCGGGGACGCGGTGCCGGTGCGCCAAATCCATTAATGGCGCGACGGTTTCACTTCTGGCGCAGACAAACAGGCGCCGCGGCTGGCTGGCGCGCGCTCGCTCGCGCCGTTTTCCCGCGGTGGGGAGTGGACGGGGCACCGACCGCGGCTCGCGCCAGACTGGACCGTGGGAAGTCGACGGCGGCTTTGGAGACATTCGTCGTACGTGGCAAAGATGATTGGTTATTTAATGATGCTCTTATACGGATGTTTTTGATTGGTAAAGCACGTCTTACCGCATACACAAAAATAATGGCTGCAAGTCTTTTAGGGCAGGTTTCCAGGCCGGCTTTAGTGATATCACTTTTACAGAAAGAAAGAAAGAAAAAAACGTTCGCTGTCCAGACGCACAGCTGAACGTTACATACCGTCACTAGTGCTCCAGGATTGAAAGTTGGGTCTTGTTTCTTCACATATAACCCGTAACCTCTGAGGTCAGGCCAAATGCACTGAGATATTGTCCATTAAAAAAATGCCGACAAATGAAATTCGTTGAACGATTCTGGCCCAATCGTGTTTGCGACGTCCAGTGATATGATATACTTTTCTTCTTTGTGGATGAACGATTCAGTTCTAAGATGGTCAGGCGAAAGTTGGTCCAGGGAGGTCGTGCTGCATATAATTCGTTTCTGCAGCTTTTTCTGAATTCGTTGGAGCCTTTTCCAAATCATTGTCTCTACTGTGGATGTACTGGCGAAAAACGCTAATGACTTGTGTGAAATTACGCTGCCAAGTGCTTGAGGTATATTGGAGCATATTTATCATTGCTGGCGTTATTAAACACATAGCAGGTTTCTCATTGAGCTATAACGCTGAGGTCATGTGACTGACCCGACCTCAGGTCACAGGTAACCTTCGTGAAAAATCAAAGGCACATTTATGTAAGAATCCGTAAGCTTCTTCTTGGAAGTTTCATCTCTCAGTAAAACCTGTTTTCCTGGCACTAAGTGCTGCAAAATTGATTTTTCAACGTATGAAATTAATTTTGATTGCCTCATCTGTCATTCTTGTGTTCATGTTCGTTCCTTGACATTGGGCTGCAAGACAATAATCCCGCGATATCGAATATTCAATAGACGTTTGTCGTTTGATTGTGTAGCGTGCGTGACAATTGTAGTGTGCCGCCCGTATGCACTCTTCCGTTCATAGTGGTAACCAAAATGGCAAAGACATGTGACTGGTGGACATTCGCATGACTGGGCATCCAGATCTTCCTTGCGTGAGCAAACGGTCCAATGTTTTGGATAATAGCCTTATTGTGAATGATACTCCTGTGTCTTGTGAATGGTTTTATTCCCTTTGTAACGATGCGTGACGTTCCGTGACATTTTGTGGCGCTCCGTGACGCTTAGTGGCGACTCCCTCTATGGCGCATGATTGTGGCGCGTCACGGTTGTGAAAACTATCGAACCACGCGTCAGTTTCGTCTAATTTGTGTGACCTCGCTGGCTGGTTATTAGACACTCGGGATTCTATTCGATGACTTTATTTTCGTGATGGGGTAGACACTCGCCTCACGAAGGGGCAGAGCACTCGAGTAGACAGCGAAAACCACTCACAAGGTACAGCTTCATAAAAACAACAGCGCGGCGGGCCCGCTTCATACGACAGGACCGACAAATCTACGAACACTGGCGTTATCGAAATGCTCCGGTGAAATGAGCATTCTGTGAAAGCTTTAGAACTCCGTTTGGATCGCATTAGATGTTCATTTCGATGTTCAAACGATGTTCGAGTCAGTTTTGTCGTACGAAACTTGACTCGATGTGATCGCAAAGCACACTGAGTCATCCCACACTTACACACGCATTCACACAACCACATGTTCTCGAAGCACCTGCATCCATGCGCCTCCTCGCCCTATGTGATAAGCACAGACAACAATAACAGTACGTTGAGCCGATGACGGGCCCCCATAGTGGACCCCATGAGCAATCGCGGTTCGCTGTCCCCACTACTGGCACAAGGCCTTCGACAACCCTCTCAGGAACAGCGCCCAGTACCGGTTCAAATAAATACGTTCCCGACGCGCGCACTGGCATAACCTAAGTAACAACGGTTAGTGGTGGCCAATGCAGCCATGGTCTAGCATTACCGCCCAAGCATGACCCATAACTCCACTCTCTCTCGCACGCGCTTCACTTTGTAACGCCCTCAGTTTCTCTGACATATCCTCCCTGGAATCTTCTCACGCCTATCACCTCCACGCGTCGCGCTTCACTCTTCCTTCTCTTCCGTGGCCTCTCCGAGGGCCTTGTAGAACTTTGGCCTCAGACGGGCTCCGAAAGGCACCGGTCGTCGCCTCCTGTTGCGGACCTCATCCAGACGAGAGCGAGGCTTGGGGGTGGTAGTCGTCGTCGTGGAGGCCTCAGCTTGCGGCTCCTCGGCGACAGGCGCTTCGGTGACGGTCTCCTGGTCGACGACCTCCGGCGCCTCGGTGGTGGTGGTTCGGCCGCGCTGGCGGCTGTAGAACGAGCTCAGGAACGGACGGCGCGTTGGCAGGTTGAAGAACGGCCTCCTCGTGGCGCGTGTCGGCTCCGGCGTGGTGGTGACCTCGGTGGTGGTGGTGACGGGGGCTTCCGTGACGGGAACTTCCTCTTCCTCAACCGGTACCTCTTCGACGGGGATCTCCTCGATGGTGACTTCCTCGACAGGGGCCTCCTCGGGTGTCGTCTCGTCGTCTTCGCCAGGGTAGTACACGAAGAACACATCGCTGTCGCCCTCCTCGTCAACAACCTCGACTTCTTCACCAACCGCCAGCGGGTCCTCGACGACCTCGACGATGTCGACGATGTCAACGCCATCCTCGGCCAGCTCGTTGGGTCGCACCACCTCTTCACGGTACTCAGAAGCCTCCGGGTACTGCACATCGTAGGCCTGGCCCACCAGACTGCCAGGGTTGGGGCCTCCGTAGCCCTGCGGTGCCGTCGGCACGGCCGCCGGATTGTACTGGCCAGTTACGATGTCAGTAGGATCCGGAGCTCCGTAGCCGGTCGAAGCAGACGGCGCCTGGCCACCGCCGTAGGCGAAAGAGCTCTGGATGTTGACGAAGACGTCGCCGCCGCCACCGCCGGCACCGTATCCACCGCCATTCTGCGCCTGCTGCTTCTGCAGCGACTCAAGAGTGATGATCGAGTCCGCCTCGGGCGCGGTGTAGCCCTGCTGAGCGGAGGGCGCCGAGTAGCCCTGCTCCGCAGCCGGAGCGGCGTACCCCTGCTGACCACCAGCGACGATGCTGTTGGGCCGCGGCTCTCCGTATCCAGGAGACGGCTCCTGGTAGGAGACGGCCGGCGCCGGCTGCTCATAGCTCTGCGACGGCGCCACGGCTCCCTCCGGTGAGCTGTACTGACCCAGAATCGAGGCAGCCTTCGGGGCACCGTAGGCGGCCGGATCGAGCTTGGGCGCGTTAGAGACGGGAGACGACTGCGGGGCGACCTGAGCCGTCGGATAGTACTGCGCAGAGCTGTAGTCGATCACAGAGGCCTGCTTCGGGGCGCCGTATCCGCCCACCTGGGCGCCACCGCCAGAGCCGTAGCCCTGGGGCTCGGGACCGCCATAGCCCTGCTGGACGGGCTCAGGGGCGCCGTACTCCTGCTGAGCAGGAGCACTGTAATCTTGCTGAGCCGGGGCGCTGTAGTCCTGCTGAGCGGGGGCGCTGTAATCTTGCTGGGCCGGGGCGCTGTAATCTTGCTGGGCAGGGGCGTTGTAGGTCTGCTGAGCGGGGGCGCTGTAGTCCTGCTGGGCGGGAGCGTTATAGCTCTGCTGAGCCGGAGCGCTGTAATCCTGCTGAGCGGGGGCGCTGTAGTCTTGCTGAGCGGGGGCATTGTAGCTCTGCTGAGCAGGGGCGCTGTAATCTTGCTGGGCTGGGGCACTGTAGCTCGGTTGAGCAGGAGCGCTATAGCTCTGCTGAGCCGGGGCGCTGTAATCTTGCTGGGCAGGGGCGCTGTAGTCCTGCTGGGCGGGGGCGCTATAGTCCTGCTGAGCGGGGGCGCTGTAGTCCTGCTGAGCGGGGGCGCTATAGTCCTGCTGGGCAGGGGCGCTGTAGTCCTGCTGGGCGGGAGCTCCGTAGCCTTGCTGCACGGGCTCAGGGGCTCCGTATTCCTCCTTCACTTCGGGAGCCCCATACTCTTCTTGAGGCTGGGCGGGAGCACCGTAGCTTTCCTCGACCTGCGGAGCGCCGTAGCTTTCCTCAACCTGCGGAGCTCCATAGCTTTCCTCAACCTGAGGGGCACCATAGCTTTCCTCGACCTGCGGGGCACCATAGCTCTCCTCAACCTGCGGAGCACCGTAGCTTTCCTCAACCTGCGGAGCACCGTAGCTTTCCTCAACCTGCGGGGCTCCGTAGCTCTCTTCGACCTGCGGAGCACCGTAGCTTTCCTCAACTTGCGGGGCACCATAGCTCTCCTCAACCTGCGGCGCACCGTAGCTTTCCTCAACTTGCGGGGCACCATAGCTCTCCTCAACCTGCGGCGCGCCGTAGCTTTCCTCAACCTGAGGTGCGCCATAGCTCTCCTGCGGCGGAGCGGGGGCACTGTACCCTCCTCCAACCTGAACAGGCGCCGCGTAAGACTGCACCGGTCCGCCAGAGACGGGGTGCTTGGGCGGTCCGTACCCGTTGTTCGTCACCGGCGCATCGTAGCTGGCAGCCGGCTGCGAGACGTGGCCCTTGGAGCCTCCTCCATGACCTCCGGACGAGCCGCCGCTGTATCCCGAACCTCCTCCGTGGCTGGAGGATCCTCCGTGGCCACCCGAAGAGCCTCCGTGGCCCTTGGAGGAGCCTCCGTGACCCTTGGAGGAGCCCTTGCCGCCGATTCCTCCGACAATCGTCACAGCTCCGTGACTGCTGCCGTAGCCGCTGGCGGGCTTGGGAGGTCCGTAGCCCTTACCGGATGGGGTGGGCGCCTTGGGCACCCACATGGCGTTGTACATGGGCCGGCCCATCCACACGAACTTGGGCAGGTGCGGCGGTCGGGGCACGTAGCCAGGAACCTGCCGGACGAGAAGAAGCGTCAGTCGTCAACTCAGATGGCGCAGGTCACGAGAATGGTACAGCGTCAGATGCAAATCAAGTCAGCGAAGTGCAAGTCATTGAGATAAATGTTCCAAGTTGCAATTGTATATTTAGTTTGAAGTTTGCACCCGTACAAAACAGAGCACCAGGTACTTCCATTACACGGCAAAAACCTTGTTTTCTAGTGCCCCTATCTTGGCTACTGAAGCATCGCTGCTTTGCCTAAGATTCCGCATCGCTTGACACTCAGCATTTACCCACGACGCTCCGTACACTCGCAAGACACTCACGTGGTATCCGGGTCCCGCCCACTTGAACTCCTCCGACGGGCCAGCCGGCTCGATCTTGTACTTGGGACCTCCGCCTCCCTTTCCGTAGCTGGAGTGTCCCTTGGCGGCGGGGTAGTCGGCCAGTGCCAGCGGCACCGCCAGCAGAAGAAGCGCCGCAACCCTACAGGCGGCCATGATCTGAGGGAGAAGGGGAAACGGGTCAGTTGGTGGAGGCTTGGAGGCATAACGCGTGCAGGGAAGGTATCGTGTTTGAACGGGGTCAGTGACACCTGGACACCTGGAAGTGACACCTGGAAGCATGCAGCACGCGGAGGTCAGTCCACGGGCTTTGGCAAGCCAGGGGATTTCACAGCAATGTGGCGAGGTTGTGACGGCAAACAGCGAGAGGTTACAATACATCATTATCGAAGCTTGTGCCCGTAGTTCGGCACGACAACTTTTCATTGTTTCTCGCTCCATGGCTTTAATCAGCCCATTCAGACATCGTAATGACGGAAACCATGGGACTCCAAACACCTTGTCATGTGTGATGTGTGTGAGAGCGTTCCAGATCTTCAGTGTACTCGTACATATCGCTTGACTGCCATCCACTTTCACGTATTTTGGTCCATGCTCTATCAGACCGGTAGGCTTCTCTGGGGCTCAGTCATTGGCTCATTATTCCCACATTAATCATCGTGTGAATATGAGGTGCTGCCCGCCTGCGCATATGCTTCTGCACTTTTTTGACTGAACGATAGTCGATATTCAATATCAATGAGTACATTTAGCGTCACGGAATTACTTCGCGCCATCTCTCACTCACGGTCCTCACCAATCCCTTCACTCCGTTCTTCTTCTGTCTCTCCTTGATATCTCTCTCCACTCTCCCTTCCCCTCTTTCTCTTTCTCTCTCTCTCCCTCCCTCTCTCTCTCCCTCCCTCCCTCCCTCTCCCTCCCCCTCCCCTCTCTCCCCTCTCTTTCTTTTTTCTCTCTCTCTTCTCTCTCTCGCTCTCTCTCTCTCTCCCTCCCCTCTCTTTCTCTATTTTATTTCTCTCTCCCTCCCCTCCCTCTCTCTCTCTCTCTCTCTCTCTCTCTCTCTCTCTCTCTCTGTCTCTGTCTCTGTCTCTCTCTGTCTCTCTCTCTCTCTCTCTCTCTCTCTCTCTCTCTCTCTCTCTCTCTCTCTCTCTCTCTCTCTCTCTCTCTCTCTCTCTCTCTCTCTCCTATCACTCCACCTTCCACAATACCGTATCACCGGTCTCTATCGAATGTAGGTCCCCACCGCAGCCGCTACCGCTCCCGACGTTGACCTCACGCTCCAGACATTGTCACGAAGTTCTCAGTAGGGAGTTGCCGGTGACACGCTTCTCAGGCGCGGCCCGGACGTAGTTCCTGGTCTGTCTACAGCTGACATGTAAATCAGACACTGGGATTTTGACGGAAACGGATATTGGTAATGAATAGTTAGGATGTGGATGAAGTAGTAAGAATGATGAATGGCGAGGAAGGTAATCTGTTGGAAAGGGAAGCAAAGTGGTGCAAAAATATAGGCAGACAAAGGGCCCAGTGACAGGGTAGACATGCAGATGATGGGGTAAAGTGTAGCGAATGGAAGTCATCCTTCATAAAATTGCAACAGATAAAACGCATGAAGTGCCTGGTGGCTACGGAATTACAAAACAACCATGTGCACGGGTGTAAATCAGCATTTTTTTTTTTGCTGTTTCCAGATCAATCATTATTTTGCCTTTGTTTTTTCCTCGGTGACTTTAATGCTTGTTTCGCCATCGGTTCTATTTGTTCGGTCCTACGCACCTATAGTCAAACATCTGTGGGCAGTCCCTACCATTCAAAGTCGTTAGCCCATTTTGTATCAGACTTCCACCAACCGACCACTACCTCAAAATAATTATGACAGACCGTCTTTCTACCCACTATCCAGTGTTCAATGCAATTATTTCCCGAAGAAGTGATCAAGTGAAATCGCGCCACATATTTCGTGGCACCTCAATCATCCGTCAGATTTAGCGCAGCTGTCGAAAACAGTTGAGCGAATCGTCAAAATCGGCACTGGACACGCAAATGGTACATAATCGGCGTTAGAGCGATTTATGGCACAGTTTTCACCCTCATCCGTCGCTTCTATGTAGTCGTTGGACAAAATAAAACGTCTTATGACCTTTGGGTGCAGTGGGTCTTATGACCTTCCCTCAACATCTTACACCCAGTGTTGCCCGCAATCGGCTACGAAATGTCTCTCTGGGCTAATATCGTCAATTGAAAATAGGTTTATATTCGTCTAACGAGCTTGTGTGCTAAAATTCGCAGCCATCGGAGGCCATTTGACACGCGGGATAAGTGGCCAGACGTGCTCAGGTCACAGGTCACTGACATGGGACCCTGTGGCTCGGTGCTCGCGCTACCGGAAGTTACGACTTCCGGTGGGGTCAGCGGGGTCACCCAGCGGAAGTGACCCGGCTCCAAACCAGGCTGCTGGTAATGAGGGCCTCCGAGAAAGACTGAGAGGCGTTGCAAGGCTCAGTTGGGCATATTTTGACCAGCATGTCATATTGGCAATGAAATTCACTGAAGAAGTTCACTCCTCCGATGCTATAACTAACGATAAACAAGAAAATGGTGTGTGCTTTGAGCATATCAAATATCAACTAAGCGAATAAGCGTTAGCAAGAAGTTTATACCCACGACGTTATCCCCAGTCTCTCCCTCTCTCTCTCTCTCTCTCTCTCTCTCTCTCTCTCTCTCTCTCTCTCTCTCTCTCTCTCTCTCTCTCTCTCTCTCTCTCTCTCTCTCTCTCTTTATCTCTCTCACCCCCTCTCTTTCTCTGTCCTTTGTGACGGCCGATGTCCTTGCACCTGGACCGGATACACCGTTCACCGACTCCTGTCATTGTCACAGAGTGAGGAGTGACGGTAGTAATCACCAGACAGCGATACCGTCACGATCAAGCGCCTAAATCGGCGTCACAATCGGTTTTCGATCCACTTTCGAGAGCCAATATCCGCTATCCAGAGGAAATAACTATAGATAATAACCTAATTCGCCATGCAGCACAACTTTAGGCTTGTGCTAGATCCGCCTTGCAGTTCGGCGCCGTTTTCGGCAATATATTTGATCTCTAGTGCCACGATTAGCGCCAGATTCACTATCCAACACCACGAGGCAGAATTAGACTTGTTACTTATATGTAGGTACTAGGTAGTTCCTTTGGGTGATGGATCTGTAATCGAGAGCTAGTTACTCTCGGCGACAGACTTGTTATTGAATGTCAGACGCTACTCTTTCCGCTATTCATATCCAATGACCATTAGCGTCATGGTCCGTCCACCATTCATATCCAATGACGATAACCGTCATGGTTCTATACCGAATCTGTCCTATTCTTCGTCCTTGACTCTAGGCTTCCGCCACCTTCCCCAAGCCCGTTGTCTATTTCCATCCATGGAGTGACAACCGCAACGCATCGCTAGTTGAAGACGAAAGAGAAACGGGGCTTTCGGCTTGAACCGACATGGTTCGCTACATGGGGCCAGTGGGCCTCAGTAGTCAGCGTTAGGTATAGTCTACACGCTGCCTGAAAAATCATGTTCCGCACAATAACATCCATATTTACCTATGACTTGTGAGTGTCAGGCGGTGCACGTTTGAAATACGAGTAAACGATGACCTTGCGACTAAACTAAAAAACATTTGGTTTTGCTCGTGAGATGGAACATTCTGGTGTACATACAGTGCGGGGTTGTCCGTAGACTGACGAGCAAAATGAGTAGAATTTTAGGATTGTTATCAATCATAAGCTTTCCCTGTACATGTGATTTGAGATTCCTACGAGATTTTGGCGTCGAGATAGAAGCACCCGTGAGCTATCTTCCATCGGGCGGAGACGTTTTAATTAGGCCCCTGGGTCACGGATTGTTGCAAGGCCATATTGTTGGACGGATTGCTGGGACTGCTCGTGTGGCTGACGGGGTTTATTGACGGGAATAATGGAAATTGAAGCGGAATTGGCACGTGACCGATGTCTTCACACACCGCTGGCCAGGGGAGTGAGAGTAGCGCGCGCCAACGTCCGTCTGATAGTGTGGTTATGTTTCGGATGGCACTCATGAGTGCCTATGGACCTGACGCTTCCAGTAGGTCCCTCCTATAAATGAATCTATTTCGCCTCTTCTCAAGGTTGCATTAATGTGTTTTACAGTCCAGACTGACCTGCATGTCGTACGCAACGAAACGCTTAGCGTGACAAAAAAGTTAGTAATTTTCTTTGGTCGTGGCACTTGAGAAAGAATTCTTTCTCACGCCCTTACTCTTAAGAGTAAGGGCGTGAAAGAGAGAGTAAGGTAGAGTGTACCAGCCTGTTAGAGAAGAGAGGAGGTAGAGTAGGGGAGGAGTGTAACACAACTCCCCTCTGCACCATAGCCGGCACCCTCGCGTCGGGAGAAAGCGAAATCGCATCCGAAAACGGCGGGTCTAGGGTCGGACCGGCGTGGTGAGAATCATGATGAGCTTCATACATTTGCTAGAAAGGGTTGTTGCTGAGGATATAAAACCATCGTGAAAAAGAAATAATGTGTCGGAAGTGTAGGAAGCCGGGGGTTGTGTTAATAATTCAGTGATGTTTATTTCGCCCAGCCAGATCTTCACTATGGCACGATTCCCGTGAATTCACCTCTGTCGTGAACTCACGAGTCTCGTGAATCGTGATCGGGTACTCACTGCGGTGTCGGGTGTTGTCAGCCTCCGGCGTACTGGCAGCGGCGTCCGGTCGAGCTCAGGTCACCAGCCCAACTCCCGAAATTCTGAAAAGGCAGAGGATCTCCCGTCAGTTTAGCCCGTGGCCATCGTCAACCTCTTTACATGCGCCACTGCTTTCCCGAGTCGTTCGGCTGGCCTACTGTCTCACATCGACGAGCCTTACGGATCAGTTTCCAACGAAAATCAAACATGACATCGCCTCTACGACCATACGGTCGAGATTTCCGCTCCAGCTGGCGGCGCTGGCGACCTTCTCGCCACCGCGCGGGCGTGTCAAAGGCTCTCCGCGTGCGGCCTCCGCGGAGGGAGGAGGCAACGCTGAAAGAGAAACCTGTCTGGGGGATGCTGCGGCGGTCGCGCAGAGGAGAAAGCGACCCGGTCATCAGGGCTCGTCAGGGGCGGCGGCAGCGCGCCTGATAGCGTGCTCAGGTATGCCGACAACGTCCTACAGGCGTACTTGGTCGAACCCAAGGCGACTTCGCTTTCGCTTTCTCATGCAATGCCGCGTGCCTGTGCGTTGACGGGAAAGTTGTTGGAGATGGTACATTGACTTTTTAGGCGTCGTATTACTTCATATTGTCCAGCATTATCATTTTGTCTCTTTAGTCAATGGTCATTTGTCCAAAACTGTCTGACCTGAGTGACCCTTGCCCATCTCGAATGACTACTTTTTACAACCCACCGTAACATCTAGTCTGGCTCAATTCCCGCAGACAGTAATACCACAAGCGTAGAACCACGTGCGTAATCTCAACAGGATTCCATAGGCCAGATGGTCCACGCTAACTGGTATGACATCACTGGATTCTGTGGCCCTGCTTGTGGCGACTTTGGTTTAAGTGCGGCAGGAGCCGGGTGACCATGTTACATAGCTGGATTATTTTGTGCTCCAAATTTCAGGGTATAGTGTCTGGACAGATGCCGTAGAAAGCAGACAGCAGCGAGAAGAGGGAAGTGTAGCGATCTAATGCATTTTGATGTGACTTGTGATGGTTCTGCGACACCTGAGCGAATGTCATTTCAGCGAGCGACATTTGAGCGAAACATTTTCAGCGATTATCAATTTAAGCGATTGGCTTTTTCAGCGATTGTCAAGTCGGCGAATTCAGTCACAGCGATTATCAACTTAAGCGAGGACCAGAATCAGCGAAACCAGATTGAGCGAATATATGGTGGTCAGTGGGAGACCAATTGAGCGATGCAGTTACAGCGAAAGACCGAACGCGACGAAAGTCAATCATTTGCTACTTTTCGGAAATTATTGCACCTCTTTACGCATCATTTGAATTTTGAAGACACATACATATGTACATCGGACGACCAACAAGGGGTGCATGGGAGGGAAAGGAGGCGGGCAAAATTTGAATTGAAAATGCGGAACGTGAGAGATAGGGCGACGGAAGGAATGCCAAGGACCAATAATAAACTAGAGAGATGGCACAGGGGAATCCAGTCTATGTTTCAGGGACCTCACCCAAATACCTGGACATTCGTACGGTGCTTGGGGCAAGAACAAATTTTACAACATGGGGAACTGATCCAAATTCAAGCGGGGCAATTTCGCGAAAAAAGCAAAAGCAATATTGATCTCTGAACAAACGTTTGGTCACCATTATTAACAAAGAGCAGGGTGCGGTGGGGGGGGGGGGGGGAATTGAACCGTTGGAATTTTTGACAAAGTAGCATTAAATTTGGAGCTCAATGTCTGACCTTTGAACGCGCGACATCCGCCATCCAGTTCTGGAAAACCATGAGAAATTCCGGAAACATTCGTACGGATAGGTACGCTCGCAAAAGAAAAAAAAATCCACCGTTACAGGACGATGAAATGTTTCGCTGAACTGACAGTCGCTCAAATTGTAGTCGACGAAATAGATGTCGCTGAAACATAGCTTTCGCTAAAATTGATAATCGCTATATTTGATAATCGATGAAATTGATAATCGCTGAATTGCCATTCGCTGAAAATGGTTCGCTCAAATGACGTTCGCTCAAATGACACTCGCTAAAGTCGCTCGCACCGACTTGTGATGCTAGTAAAAGACAGCTCTGTCAAACACACATTCATGTGCATAATTCGTGAACTTGTAATGTAATGTAGCAAGAAATACCCACAAGAAATAATAGGTATGGGTAATAATGAATGGCGAAGGCAGCATTGACTTCTCGGAGTTCTGAGAACAGCAGTCATGCGATCACTTCTGATAATCTAGTACATATTTTCTATGCAATTTGAGGTCGTATAATTCAAATGTCTCTGACCCGTTGAAGAACCATCGACGAGAAATTACTCGAGCGAAGTCGATGGAAATTAATGAATGAATTTTGAGTGGAATGAATGAATGAAGCATTTGACCCGAATCCAAGGACTAAATGATTCGACTACCCTTTATTGGTTCGGTGAAACTCATTATACTAAGATGAGGCTTCTCGACTGGCTTCACGTCATCTCTGCCACGGATGTGATCTTTTTGACAGATGTAAGATAAGTGTCTCTTTGTCGTTTGTATACCCTATAAGCAGAATGCGGACCAAAGCTAAGCTAAACGTTCGAGTTGGCCGAAGTAATGCTGACAATGGAAACGCAGTGAGCAAATGAACAGCATCAACAAATGACGAGCTGGAAGTTTCAGTAGCGTCCAGGATCTGTTAAATGCACCTCCATTGCGATGTCACATGATCTTAGAAAAGAGACCGTAAGCTATGCGCAACCTAAATAGACGACCTGGACCAGTTCTGTATAACTCAACTCCATCGACCTGCTTGTCCACCGCAGTAAATTTCCCGTTTCCATCCACTTAAACGATCAGCGACCAAACAAAAGCGAGGAGTCCGCCTCAGTGGGAAGTTTCCCATTCAGAATCATCCATAACGACGGAAACGCACGCTGTAGGGACGCGTGGCTCAGCCTTTACCCGGCAGAAAGCGTAACCTGCGGTTCGGTTCACTGCTTGCCACGAGCTATCGCACCTGATTTCGGTGAAAAAGGCACCGTAGCTAAATGCCCTTTTGGAAAGATCTTTTGGGATGAAGTGACTGTTATGTCGCCGATGTTTAGGCTACGGCTGTTTTCAATTTTCACGTGACATCTTACACATTAAATCTTGAATTAAGAATTCCATGGTTTCGATTGGTAACACTTTCACCAGTCATTCGATGTACGTGAAACAGCAGTCAGTCACTGTGAACTATGGCTGTAACACAAAGTGGGCTTGAAGTTCATCATTTCTTTTGCAACAGTTTCAACCTCGCATGCGAAAAATGATTCCCACGAACACGCATATTAGTGCACTGAAATCAGTTTCCAGCCCCAACAGACTGCATTCACACATGACACAAGCACTACATATGCGAAACCCTATACAAGTGAAGAAACCCTACGTGAACTGGCGTTGTGTGAGTAAACCGGTGTAAACCGCGTTAAATAGTGGAGATGAGTGATGGACGGCTAGGTGCGTCTCCCACGGTCGTCAACCATTATCGCGGTAAAAGGCAGTTGCCAAGGACATCGCTCATGAACTTCAAGCGCCAGTATTCACGAAAAGAGTATGAATTTGGTATAAATTTACCGCAACAAAACAGTCTCCAAGATAGCTTATTCGGTACCTACCGATTTTCGCTAATTATCGTTTCCTTCCAACCAGTTTATGATTTTTACGTAACAGACATGGAAAATTATAAATGCTTCAGGACGATACCTGATAATTCCAATGTCTCGCAGTCTAAACTAAGCTAAACAGAGCAAAACAGTGCATTCATGAGCATCGGGCATCCAGTTATAGTCGCTACTCATCTAAAAAAAAAAAAAAAAATAAGCCTGCTGCTGTTCAAAAACAAGATTTGGTGGAATACGACAACGTTGCGCGCTCACGAGTAATGAGCATCAACGCATTTAGTAAAGAACGCTCATTTAGTCATTTGTCCATTGTCATTTTTGCAAAAGGCCCACTCTCATAGTCATAAAAAAACAGGCCCCCTTTTTCCGTCACTCACGACGACATATATGGCACATGCAGTCTGCAAGCGTCACTCCTCTGCAACCTCACAGTACCTCCGCGCTCGTATGCTCGCATCCGGTGAAACCGCGACTGCACTTCTCCACTCGTGAATCCTATTTACACAGCTACTTTACCGATCTATTGGCAGTGAGCCTGACTGTCTGGCCAGAGGCGCCGCGCGTGTAATCGGGCGCCGTTATTCAGGAGGCCGCGCCGCGCGGAGAGAAAGCCCCGCTGAGGGTGGGGGACTGCCGGCGAGCGAGCGGCTCACGAGGTGGCCCACATCTCCAGTGGCGAGAGTGACCGGCTGTGGCTGCCCCCGGGACACAGGTGGAGGACTGGGTGGTCACGCGGGTCGCCCCAGCCGCCCCAGGGGTGGAGGACAGCGGGTCACTGACACGAGCGGGACAGGACTGGAGGTCACAATACTTTTGGAGGTTTGATAAAAAGTTGGTAGCTATGATAAATAAATTCGAACATCGGTACGGAAGGTCGATCAAACAGGCATCAGTACTGGTAAATGCTTTCTCGCAATGTTTTCAAAATTTTCACAAGATCTTAAAAGTGGTCCTTTGTTGCCTTTTGCAGGATTTTTTTTTTTTAACCAGAACAAGTACAGTGGCCTCAACTAGAGAATTACGATTTTACGGTCGATTACACCGAAAGACATCTGGCGAATCACGTGGGTTCAATTTCGCCCTAAATTGAAGCCAGTCGAGATCTGTAGAAATTCATCCAACTGCTGTAGAAATTAGCAGAAGGAAGTGCACGTGCAGTCGCCCGTGACGAACGATGACTGGCAGTGTTGAACCGCAGCGAATCAGACCGAACCAAACGACTGGAAAACGAACGCGAAATTCGACCTCGGTGATGCTATACGCATATACTTTCAATTAATGGAACTAATTATATGAAATGGTGGAAGAGTACAGTTTTATTGGCTGATATGTATCCGAAGCGAGCCAGAAACACGCTGAAAACGGAAGAGTGTCTGTTTACCAAACAACTCGATCAGCCAGTTAGCGCAGTATACCATGACGACGAGGCCGCGGGAATCCAGATCACCGTTGGCCGAGCCGGACCTTGCCTCGCTTTCGCTCGCAGCGCCCGTGGACTCAGAGCGCTCCCATTTCTCACACGAGCCCATTACCATTCAGCGCGCACCGATCACTGGCGGCATTCACACCACATTTAGCACGTTTTCTCGCTCTCGAAATCGCATCCTTCACGGATGCTCCGCAACGGCTTCCGTGGCCGAGATTCGTTGGAAACTTCATCTTCGTTTCAATCACGTGCCAGTGCTTGTTGTATGCCTCCTGGTCATGAGGATAGGTCATTTTGCCGGAGGAGCGTGGGGTGAAGGATTTTTGCAGCCTGACTCGTTCTGTCTGCAGAAGGGGTGGCTAGTTGGGCCCGGTTTAACCTGTTCAACAGGCAGGAATGCGTCCTTGACAGACGGCTCGCGTAGTACAGACGTAGTAAATCTGGCCTTGAGCGCGCTCAATGGGCCAGACGTTCTTCTGGTTTGGATACCGATAAGTTTGAAAACATTTATCCTCGATTATTTAAAAGCATGTAATACTGCAATCTTATTAAGCTGTCAAAATTGTAATGAAAATATGTGGTTGAATAAACAAACTAAGGCACGCATAAAAGGCCAGCACATTACCACGTGTTTCTTCAAATCATCTGAAGTTTCTGCTGAGGTTTTATTCCAAGTGCTGTTGAAAACATGCCTAAAGTAAATTTCAATTTGGGGTAGAACAACCCGTTTGCTGCATTGGCTTTTAAACAGAGCGTTTTGTAGTGAAGCATAAAAAATAATGTTTTCTGCAAAATGCTCTCTCAAAGCGCAATACTTACTGGCAATTTGATTTTGTCATAAGACATGTGAAAATGAAAAAAAAACTAACATGAGTACCTATATTTATGCTCACTTTCAATTTATTTACCATTTTTGTTATTTATTTTATTTGTATTGTAATATTATGCATTCAGAAGAGCATCTGGGCACCATCAAGATGAGTGGAATAAGGCAAAACAAGAGATATATTTAGACTTGCGTCGTCTTCGGAATGTGGCGACATTCCGAAGACGACGCAAGTCCAAATACCTTTAGGTATCAATATTTTTTTTTGCCTAATTTCATTATCATCTTACTACCGTAACATGAGCATAGGGGCCTTTTTCAAATCAAAGAGAAATTAGTTTGACAACATGATACGAAGACATTTCAGTCAAGGAAGTCAATCCATGCCGATTGTTTAACAACGGCTTGCTTATGAACGCTGAGCAACGTCTCTTTTTCAAATGTTTTCAGAATTAATGTTCTTTAACTATGCTTTTATTTTCGCTTTTGCAGATTTCAAACACAAGTTAGCAAAAACATTAACTGAAGCCAATAGCAAATGTTGAAGCAATAGTTGAAGCCACAACGTGAAACGTGAATAACAAAAACATTCTAACTTACATCTAAAAATATTGTATTTAGAAAATAAAACAGAAGCCATGAAATAATTCAAGAGCTCCCAGTTTTCCATTTGACTTGCTTTTTGTGCTTGTTGAACAGCTTCAAAAAACACTTTTGTCATTAAAATTCAGTGCTCTTTTCTCAGGGAAAGCGGCATATCTTAATCAATTTCGGGGGTGGGTAGGGGGTACATATATGTACTAAAATCGCTTTGTATCAGCCAGCGAAAAGTTCAAATCTCATCGAAGTATCGAGCAACTTCCCAGCAATGTTTAACGGCAAGGCTCAGTCAGATAATGTTCGAAGACGGAAGAGTTACCGAAAATAATCAGCATTTGGCATGACAATCAGACGCTGTGCATTGTGCAGTAGTGTCAATCTGCATACCACCCTGCATCTGATCTGCGCTTGCTTGCATATTTGTCTGCATCCGCCACTTACAGGCGACCTAGCTCACATCTTGAGTGTGACAGCTCGCTTCTGAGCTGTATCACCTCAGTACTAAGCAGCGACACAGACCGCAGCTTAAAGTCTTGTGTCTAATTACTCAAGTGTCAAACACGACACCTGGCTTCAAAACTATCCCAACTGGCGTTGTGTTGACGTCACCTCACTTCTCGCATCAATAATAAAAGACGGCTTGTCTACTCTCACGGCTCGTCCGTTTAGCATAACACCTCGCGTCCGCCCCGATGCCCGCACCTCTGGAGGCGTCTCTCTGACCTGTGTAGTCGAGTCCGTCCGTGTGACCGCCGATCAGCTCGAACCGACCGCTCGCCGCCGCCGCTGCGCACCGACTGCCGCCCCGACCGGCACACGGGCCGTGTTCAGTGCGCCACGCGCCGCACCCGACACAAGCCGACACTCTCTCTCTGTCGCATCCGTTACTCTGCCCGCGCCTGTCACTCTCCCTGCGCATCCGCTACGCTCCCTTGGGCTCTTACTCTACCGATGGCTCAGCCAGTCTGTTCGAGCCTCCGTTACTCTCCCTTTGGCTCTTACTCTACCGATGGATTTTACAGTACCGGCGCGGCGGTTATGCCTTGCCACTCTACCAGCGGCTCTGTCACTCTACCTGGCGGCTCTGTCATCTCTCCCTGCGCCTCCGTTACTCTATATGCTCTCGCCTTCGTCCCGTCGCTGACGCGGCTAGCAGGGACTTTGTTATTTTCTCTGTTAATCTCGAAATGGAGATGTCGCCGCTAACCGTAGCATTTTTGGTTGAAAAAAAAACTTTTTTTCTTTGCTATACAAAAAAGGAGGGTTGTCGGCTATAAGTGTCATTGTAATGATGATAGGAGCGGGTTGCGACGCCTTATTTGTAATGGCAAGCGGTTAATTGGCAGTTAACCCGCGCCCGGCTGGGGGTCCTGGATTTCCACGCCCTGCTGGGGGGGGGGGGGGTGTTTGAACACCCCCCTTGTAACTCGGCTCCTGGGCCACGTAGCGATACGCGGAAGGCGGCGTTCGAAAGAGCGTCAAAAATAATGACGAAATCACTTCGGTCAATTTTTTGGTCAGGTCAAAGGTCAGGTCACCAGAGGTCATGGAAGGCAAAATTTCGCCGATTTCCAGGTCGAATGTCGAAAATTTCCAAGAAGCCAACGCATAACTCGGGAACCAATAGAGCTACAGCGCCGCGGAAAAGCGCATTAGATAGCCCTATTAACGCCCTTTCTGAGTTATTCTCTCAGATTTGACCAAACTTCAACGGTTTTGCCTGCAGGGGGCAAAAACTGCAAAAATAGCCGATTTTTTTCGGAAACAGTTTTTCTCCAATAACTTTTGACCCAAGCCCTGTACGAGGTTTTTTTACCGTCATCGTGTTCCTCTCGTCAAGACGCATCGAATGAACTATAACTTGACTTTGAAAGGTCAACTTGAAAATTTGACCTCAGGTCAAGGTCATGACCTGACCGGAAAGGATCATGTTGCATATCAGTCGATCCGTATCGTCGAGCTGAACACATCTAAGGCGTTTTCATCGCTCTAGCATGCCTCTATCAAAAGCTATTTGCGAAAAACTGTTAGATACCATTCGTGACCTAAGATGACCTCAGGGCATAAACAAGGGTCACGGACGCCATTTTCATGTTCAGTGTGTCTAAACCACTTGTAATTCGGTGTTTAGGAGTGTTTATAATGTCTTTCGTCCAAAAGAGGCGCATTTCAATTTTCTCCCATTGACTTATAATGGGGAGGTCGCAAAATTGACCTGACCTTAGGTCATCGATATCAAAATTCTGAGATATACATTTTGTACATGCTATTGCTCTCAGCAATCGCTGAAAGTTTCAAAGCGATCGGTCACTTGGTGTAGCTATGACAGACATTGAAACTTTTTATGAGGTGAGGTCACTTCAAGTGACCTGGTGACCTGACCTTGAATGACCTTGGTCTGAAATTTTTACAACATGTGTAGAATTGATGTATGATAAGGTGTACCAAAAACGGCGGCGCTCCGCGCCGCCGTTTTTGAGATATTCGCGAAAAACCACAAGGGGGGTGTTCAAACACCCCCCCAGCTGGGCGCGGGTTAATTGAATGGCAATGCTTCGAATGGTAATTGATATGTTATAACCAGGGCTGCGGAGTCGGAGTCGGAGCTGGAGTCCATCGGGGTCGACAGTTCTGCCCGGAGTCGGAGTCGGAGTCGCCAAAATCTTACTGACTCCGACTCCGGCGTCGGAGTAAACGCTGTATGGCTCAACGTCATGCCCTGCACCTGTTTGATTGACGATACTGCGCTCAAAATTAGACTTTGTCGAAAAAAGGCCAGTTTGCTGTTATGGCCGAACGTTTTTAGCGAAAGAAGCAGAAGATCATGAATTTCCCAGAGCCTGCTTTTTAATTCTGCATGTTATTACATATTTGCAACGCAAAGCCTTGGAACGCACAATCGATCGTTTCAGGCAAGACAAAAAACATCTCGATTATTAACTTCAATATCATGATAGGTATGGACTTTAATAGAACCGTTCGGAGTCGAAGTCGGAGTTTGAGACGGAATAAGAGTCAGAGTCATCCTAAAATTCATCGACTCCGCAGCCCTGGCTCTCATTCAAATCTCAAACTCATTCAAATCATTGCTTAGGTTTAGGAACAGAATGTGAAAAAATGGGAATTTATTTCAATGAAAATATGATAGTTTCCGAATGCTATTCAGGCATAAACAAACTCCACTTCACCAGCAGTAAGTGGTTACCGGCTCACAATTCTGAATACATGACTGCACACCCATGCGAGCTATAGATGCCGATCAGACACTTTCGAATGTCTGAGGGTTCATGCCGAGACACGAAGCCATGGGAATGGAAAGGAAATGAATATCTGTTAGGATTCTGGTTTCAGCCGAATGGAAATAAGGTAAAAGTCCCTTTAAAATGCTGAATGTCCAGTTCGTTACGTCATTCTCCGACTTTGTTTAACGAGGTTTCCGATATGGCTCACTATTTTCTGATATGGTTTCTTCCACTCTGCTTTACGGTGCAGTTTTCTTATCAGTGCATTTCAAATTTCCGAAAATTATAGCTTCAAGAACATCGATAGGTATCACTACGTATATTTAATAAGCCCTCAGTCGCTGTCGCATAAGATTCTGCCAGTCCCACTCATCGTTCTGCGATGCCTGACGCATACCTGTTTCATGGGTGACTGCAACGAAACATGTAAAGGTAACATTGGAAGTTGAGAGACTGCGATAGAAACAGTAACAATAACACCACACAGCCTTCATCATTTACCGTAGCGCATTTGGAGCGATATTCATTCACAGCCTTCATCATTTACAGAAGCGCATTTGGGAGCGATATTCATTCACACGATCTACTACGTTGGTGCTTTCAACGGCGCATTTTCTTCATAGAGCACTCTGACTTGCTGCCAGGCCTGATCCAAACGAAAGGAAAAGTCAATCCCGAACCTCCCTGCCCTTGCTCAATGCATCCAACAAAACACTCCTCAAAAACCAGTCTTGGACATCACCAGCGTGCAATATCCGCCATTCTCTTCAACCAGCATCATCCTTCCTTCTGACTACATGAAATCACCCGTGATCAAACGATATACCATCGAATAAACTGACACTTCTATCGAAACCGACCACTCATTCTAAGCCATTGACCTCTGAGCATCAGGTCACATTCTCTAACCGCTCGAAGACACGTCTCATGACCAGTTTTTGCTGTCCGTAAAGACGACCCCACTCACTTTCCATGGAGGCATACCGGTGAAGAATGCACGAGCAAGAAAAACAGGTTCGAATGTGTGCGTTCATTGCGTAACGTGGTCTGAGAAGAACTGAGAGTGCATAGAGGAGGGCAATAGTCCAAATGGTCCGGCCAGCTCGAGATGTCACTTTGCTAACAATCACTTCATTATCTTATGAATGGAGATGCCAGTCATCGGAGGAATCTACAGGGCTACAGGCATTTGTCTAGACTCGGACATCCGTGAATAAAGTGGTCAGGAATATTTTGCGGTACTTAACGCGCGTTAATTGATATCGTATTAATGCATAAGCACAATATATCCTAGAAAAAACATTACCCAAAGGACATGTTTCTTGCACCATTATTGTTTTACTTTGCATCCACGATTCGTTTTGACTGTACTTTTAATTAATGTGTGAAATAATTCTAGAAGTATATTTAAAATCCGACAGCTTCTGAATTTGGGTAGGTACATTCACAATTATTAACCCGCGCACCGACGGGGGTCTGCGCCAACTTCGCACCGACGGGGGGGGGGGGGCGGATGACCGCCCCCCCTGAGATCTCGAGAACGAAGCAAGATAGCGACAAGCGGTAAACGGCATCGGATACGCACGGTCAAGATCTACAATTTTTACAAAGGTCATTTTCAGGTCAGGTCAAAGATGACGTCACAGGGGTCGAAAAAGTCAAAATGGCGGCGCTAGATATGGAGAGAGTTTTTCTCGAATAACTTTCGAATTAGTCAAGATAGGAACAAACTAAGGGCATCATCGTGATCCTCTCGTCAATCCGCATCGAATGATATATATATGTTGACCTCGAAAGGTCAAGGTCAAAGGTTGACCTCAGGTCACGTGACCTCGAGGTCATCATGTATATCATTCGATGCGTCTTGACAAGCTGAACACAATGAGACCATCCACGCGTCTGTATCTTGTTCCTATACGGAGTTATTGGCCAAAAACCTTTGGTGACCTTTGATGACGTCACATGACCTCACAGCTGCCCAACAGCAAAACAGACCTCAAGGTAGTGAAGGTTGATCGTATATGAAGTCATGTATGATATATGGGGCCATTCCGACCCGTTTTAGTGGTAAAAACAGGGAGTTGATTTTTCCCCCATTGACTTATAATGGGGAGGTCGCGAAATTGACCTGACCTTAGGTCACCGATATCAAAATTCCGAGATATACAAATTGTAGCTACTAATGACCTAATAATATCCTGCGACTTTCAAAGGCCTCCAACATCTACTGTAGCTGTGGCACGGTGACAAAGTTGTCAAAAAGTGACTTGAGGTTGGGTCATTCAAAGTGACCTGGTGACCTGATCTTAAAAGGTAGGAGGTTCAAACTTGCACACCATGTGTAAAATTGATGAGGTTATAGTCATACCAAATTTCGCGGCGCTACGCGCCGCGGTTTTCCCGCTATTCGCGACCCCCCCCGTCGGTGCGCGGGTTAACTCTTTTCAAACAGTAAACATGCTGACAAGCGTAGGCACTTATAAGGCATCTTTATTCGCTCGATCATTGCACACTCAACAATAACAAATCACTTTCACAACATCACACCAAGCTGGCCAAGCCTGACTAGGAAGCACACTTGGTACTGAATTTTAGGAGACACTGATAATCAAGTGGAACGATTTCCAGTTAACCGTAACCAAGTAGTTAAAAGTATTTTGGTACACGTTTTGCTGTGAACCAATGAATCTCGCTAAGGGCGAAATCTATCTAATGTGGCTTGAAGAATTCAAGGCACAGAAATAACACAATTTAAAAGCTAGCACAACATAGAGCTGGCCTGGTGACGAGACATACAAAGTGGTATTAACGGCAACCACACAGCAAATCCAGTCCATCCAAAACAGTTTCAACACCATTCAACACCCATCGACACACATGAACAAAGTCATTCCTCATGCTGTCACCCTTAACCCCTCTCTACTCAGCAAAAGGCACCAGACTGACACTGGGCGGCCCGCTGTCATGGCGCACACACCGCACGTAGTACCCGGGAATGTTACCCTGTCGCACGTGCCGACTACCGAGGCCGTCACCGTAACCACGCGGAAGTACGGCACCGGACGAGTAGACGTGCTGCTCGTCTACGGGAGGAACGACACTAGTGGTGGGTATGTCAGATTCGGCGATGTATTGAGGGTGTGTGATAGAACGACGACGGACAGGCTGTGACCTGGGGGAGGTGCCGAGAAGACTTCGTGAGTTGTGGAGGCAGCCGACTTGAGGTCGTCGGCAGTTTCGGAGACAGAGGCCGCATCAGAGCGATCGATGAAAGCTGGATAGTAAGCGTTGGCCGGGTACTGATGAACAGGCCACCAGGTAGGAGGGGAGGCGAAGCCTCTATGGTAGCCACTGCCGTAGGGAATCTGGCCCAGTGAGCTTCTCCTGCTGGCTACAGCCGAACTATCGGCAACCTCAGGATCTGAGGAACCAGCGCTGGCGGTAGCGTCCCGCTGGCGGACTGGTCCCTTCAGTCACGCTGCCTCCGGCGGATGCCTCGACGCGTGTGCGTCACCCTCGGAGCTCACGCTCGCTGTGGCCTCCGCTGACGACGACGATGCAGCGCTTTCCTCCGTCACG
>NW_024883457.1:0-83145 GCF_019059575.1 Amphibalanus amphitrite | reverse complement strand
CAAAATTAAAAACTCAACGGATTTCGGTCACTTAATTTTGGTGATGTCCTATTTTCATTTTTTATTTTGTTTGTTTTATTTTTAGTGCCCCTGGGCCCTGGCAGGTCAAAATCACGTCTGAGGCGAAAGAAATTCACGGGAATCCCAAAAATCACGTCAGGACATTCAGGGCCCTCTGACCAGCCTGACAGCTAGGGCCCTTCTTACTTCCTGGGGCCTCCAGTGAATAACCGCTAGTGTCTGTGTCTGACCGCTAGGGCCCCTCTGACTCCTCAGTAGGTAGGAGGCCCTCTGTAGAGGAGGTCCTCTGTAGAAAGGAGGCCCTCAGTAGAGAGGAGGCCCCCTGTAGAGAGGAGACCCCTTTAAAGAGGAGGCCCTCTGTAGAGAGGAGACCTGCTGTAGAGAGAAGGCTCTATGTAGAGAGGAGGCCCTGTGTAGAGAGGAGGCCCTCTGTGGAAAGGAGACCGCCTGAATGCAGAAGGCCCTCTGAAGAGTGGAGACCCGCTGTAGAGAAGAGGCCCTCTGAAGAAAGGAGGCCCTCTGTAGAGAAGAGGCCCTCTGAAGAGAGGAGGCCCTTTGCAGAGATGAGGTCCTCTGGCTCTTTGAAGAGAGGAGGCCCTCTGTAAAGGAGGCCCTCTTAAAGGGAGAGACCCTCAGTAGAGAGGAAGCCCTCTGTAGAGAGGAGGCCCTGTAGCTTCTGTAGTTAAGAGGCCCTGTGAAAAGAGGAGGCCCGCAGTAGAGATCGGTGGTCCTCTGTAGAGAGGAGGCCCCCTCTGTGTTTTGACAAATGTTTTTGCAAATTTTTCGCGGCGCTTCGCGCCGCCGATTTATGTACATACGTACAGGTCAATACGAAATCTTGACTGTAATTACATAAACCAACCGTGTCAAATTGAATCAGAGTTCATATGTGTGCTGTAAAGGAACTCCGGCTTGTACTGCAATGCTAAAAGGGTGGTAAAATTTGTGTTTTGGAGCTGTGTTTCGACACATTCTTTTGCAAATTTTCTCGGCGCTTCGCGCCGCCGATTTATACACCAATCAATAAGAGAGAAATAACAGTGACTGTAATAACACCAACCGTGTCAAATTGAATCGGAATTCATATGTGTACTGTGAAGGAACTCCGGCTTGTACTAGCATGCTAAAAAGGTTGTAATATTTGTGTTTTAGAGCTGTGTTTTGACAACTTTTTTTTGCAAATTTTTGCGGCGCTTCGCGCCGCCGATTCATACACAGGTCAATAAGAGAGATCGTGACTGTATGCTACTATTTACTAATGCATTAGGCTAAAAGTGAGGTAACTATATCTACTTCTGGGTTTTTAAGTCGGTCGACCCGCCTCCCCCCCCCCCCCCCAGTAAAAAATCCGTGGCGACGCTCCTATATAGGTGGGTTTCACTAACTAAAACTACTGAGCCGAGTGACTTACGATAAAACTTCATCTTATAAACGACGAAGATCAAATGTCATTTTTTGATCTCGACATACTCGCTCCCTACCCCCCCCCCCCCCGGTCGTCAGAATTCATTCACCAGACCTGGGATGTCGGCCCGACTGGTGACCCCCCCCAAAACGACCCCCTAGATCCGCCCTTGGCAACATTCGCATTGTTGTTTACGAGTACACATGTCAGATGCAGCTAGGCTCATGGCATAGTCATTTAGGAATTTATTTGGGAAGCAATCGCCCTGAATTTTTGCTTACTCTCTTCCAGTCTGATAAAAAGTAAAAAATTGCGTCGATGCATGAACCTATCTGAATTCGTTAGGCGGAATCATAATTGAAATTACTTTTTGGGGTGGCTAGTTGTTTTCGCATTCCTACTTTTCATTGAAAAGGACTCCTGAAAAAAAAATCATGGACTCGCATCGTGACTGTATGCACTTTGCAGCCCATCAATAAGACGCTTAGGAATTCCAAGACAATTCCAAGTGGAATTGAAGGAATATTGATTTCCAGTTGGCAGCCTGCGTGGCCACCATTCATTGGGTAGACGGTTGGGTAGCATGGTAAGTCCAGCTATACGGCCTTGGTCCAGCTCGGCCTTTTCTGGGAGCTCACACGGTAGGTACTAATCGTACCGGAGATACGCCTGACAGCTATCCTCTCTTCCTCCCTCCCTACCTCCTCTCTCTCTCACTTTCTCTCTCTCTCTCTCTCTCTCTCTCTCTCTCTCTCTCTCTCTCTCTCTCTCTCTCTCTCTCTCTCTCTCTCTCTCTCTCTCTCTCTCTCTCTCTCCCTCTTCCTCCATCTCTCCCTTTCTCTCTCTTCCTCTCTCTCTCCCTCTCTCTCTCTATCTCTCTCTCCCTGTCTCTGTCTGTCTCTCTCTCTCTCTCTCTTTCTTTCTCTTTTTTCTCTCTTTCTCTTTCATCACTCTTTCAGCTTTCTCTCTCTCACCCTTTTTCTCTCTCTCTCTCTCTCTCTTTTTCTCTATTTCCCTCTCCACATCTCTCCCTCTCTCCTTATTTCCTTTGCTCTCTCTCTCTCCCTCTCTCTCCCTCCCTCTCTGTCTTGCAGCGTGGTAACCGTGCCTCCCGGTCTCGTGGGGACATTTCGTGAGCAGGGAAGCGGGTCCGGGAGCAGAGTTGGCCGCCGAGCAGCGGAACACTTCACTGTCACATTGCCGGGAAAATACGACGCCGTCAAGGACAGCGGCGAAAACCATTGCCCCAGAAAGTTTTTCTCAACGGGAGCCCAAGTGCAGTGCGGTGGTCTGCTAAAGTGTAAACTGTAGCTGCGCTGAATTCTCCAAGGCCGTGTCGAAATGGAACGGTATTGTTGATACTCATATGGAGGTAGAGAATTGGTTAATACATTCCTGTCCGAATAAATGCAATCATGCTTTAAAAAAGTACTCAGCTGTTAGCACTAAGCACCGCTAAGCACAAGGTATTGTATTTCTGTCTGTGACCAATGAAGAAAAATAGTCAGGCATTTTGTTTTTGCAATTTAAGCGTAAAGCCTAGAACCCATTTGCTGTGCAACTGCAGTGGAGGTTAGGTAGGCAATGGCATACCCTAGTTAGTGTCAATACTTACAAATAACAAACGAACCATGGGAATTTTATACGTCAGACAATAGATTCCACACAATTGAAACGCTCACAAAATCGTCTGTTGGTCTAAACCTATGCGGAGCAGCAGTCATTCGCTGGTGAGCGGTGGTGTGGGGCCGATGTCGGGTGGACATACTCGTACGTAGTGAGCGGTGGTGTGGGGCCGATGTCGGGTGGACAATGGACACACTCGTACGTTATAGTGAGCGGTGGTGTGGGGCCGATGTCGGGTGGACACACGGCGCCACATAGCGGACCCACTGTCAGGATCCCAGCGCCCTCCCGCGGAAGGGAAGTTTACTGACCGTTGAACCACATACTTCTCTATGTATAGAGAAGTCTGTGGTTGAACACATCAGAGGCTGCTGCAGGGTGGTGAGGTGGGTGGATTACTGCCCGTTGTACACAACACACGCAACTCAGCAGTGTGTATGGTTGACTGGGTGAGTCGGTCCATAGGTGATAGGCCACAGGCGCTGTATCGTCTTAAAGTCCCATCATACGAGGATATTTTCCTTTTGGTTGATTTATCTACGCCTACCTACCAGTTCACTCACAGTTATTGGTTGATCTATCTTTTGAATCCTATTACATATTTTTTCATTTAGGTAAGCGGTGAGAATTGAAATTGAAACCTACTCAGGAGCCCTTTTCACCTCGAAACATTGGACGCCTATGTGCTTGAATTTGAAAGCAAAGAAGCAAAGCAATTGATAGTTAGTTCATTTAAAAGGTGAAAACCCTACAAGTGAGCAACTACCAAAATTTATCAGGTACGAAACAGATCGAACGGAGCAAAAAGGTGCCCAATATGTTCTGTCGTGAAAAGGAATTCTAGGGCTTCTTCACTGAATAAAAATTGCCCTTTCATACTGAAAGCAATGTATGCAGAAAAATATATTTTCTGGGGCGATTTGCGTCAAGTTCCCCTACGGTCTGCGACTCTGCATCTTCTACAGCAGGTATGTATTAATAGTGTTACGGGTCGTTCACTCGTCGGCTATCGGTAATAAGTGCAGGGACACAACCATGGTGCCGCACCCTCCGGCCTCCCCTCTCTCTCTTTGTAGCTGTTTTCGTAGTTCTGGAAATAGGTTTTCTTGGAAAGCCGCGCGGTCAGCGAAAGTTTATTGCTTATATTTTCTAAGTCGTCTCCCTCTCTGGAACATGCATCATATGATCACTTACTTGCTAATGGACATAAATGGTATCCAGTAACACAGCTAGTTCAGGTCCAGAACTTGTATGCAGCGAGTCTCTCTCTCTCTCTCTCTCTCTCTCTCTCTCTCTCTCTCTCTCTCTCTCTCTCTCTCTCTCTCTCTCTCTCTCTCTCTCTCTCTCTCTCTCTCTCTCTCTCTCTCTCTCTCTCCCTCTCCTCTCTCTCTCTCCCTCTCTCTCCCTCTCTCTCCCCCTCTCTCTCTCTCCCTCTCTCTCTCTCTCTCTCTCTCTCTCTCTCTTTCTCTCTCTCTGAGTTTTCAATGACAGAAAAAAACGCTGGAAAGGATATAATGTACCTCCGTAATGGCACAGAGGTCGGAGATCAGAAAGACACCAATACATCCGTTTGCATCCGTTGACAGGTAAGCAATAAAAGCATACTTTTCCCGACCATATGATACCTTCAGAGGCCTCCTGCTGAAGCATATTGGGCCAAACAGACGTAAATATCCTTCCGGTCTGAAGCACTGAAGGGCACGGCGCAGGGCACGGCGCTGATATTGGTCGGGAGAAGAGCTATGGTTATTGCCCCTCGTTTTCCAGAGCGGAGGTCCGAGTATAGGTACCGGTGGTGACGCCCACTCACGCGTTCCACCACCGGGATATTTGTCATACAGAACTGCCGCGAAAATGTAGGGGGAAACGCCACTGCTATCGGTATCACCGCCGGCCCTGAAGAAGCGCTACTCCTGAACAGAGAAATAGTCGGGGAGAAGGACGCCGCGGCCCAGCAGTCCGTCGCTGGATCCGCACCTCTAAGTAATTCATGAGATGTCTGTCCGCGTGCCCTGCGATATGCAGTCGTCTTTGAGCAGTGCTTCTGGCTGACTCTGTCCCGGAGAGTTCCGGCACAGAACGTCAGACACACTCGGCGGATCACAGAGCTGAAAGAAGCCATTACTGGTGGCCTTCAGTGCAGGCATTATGGCGTCCCACCAGCACCAAATGGGGCTGTCAATCACAATCAAAGGTCTCACGGCAGTGCGCGGCGTGTGTGTGTGCAGCGGGCCGGTCTCAGGATGAAGCAGTCTGGAGGGCCGCCGCGGCTGGCGGCGATGGTGAACAGGGGCGAGTGACGACGGTGCCGAACGGTCAGAACTGAGTGCGATGGCTTTCACTGGACGGAAGCCGACAGTGCCGGAGGGCATTCTAGGAGGAAGATGAGCTTACGAGCTTAGTGCCGGCAGCGTATTGGCGGAAAAGTGAACCCAGCGACCTGAGGACTGATGAATAGCGTCAGGGCAGAGTGCCGACTTCATGCCAGCTGCCACTTCTGAGAATGACACCGGAGCCCGAATGCGATATGAATAGCTGTAATATCCTCCAGCGCCGCCGGAGTCGGCAGATGAATGCTATTCCAGGAACCCCTTCACGTAGGTATTCACCTATCCCATCTCATAATATTGGTGCGTCACACGACCCGTGGAGAGCTCTTTTGCCGCAGCCCAGCAGCGACGTTTTAATTCAACCCTCGCACTTATGGGGGGGGGGGGGGGTCGAACGGACCATCCTTCTGTTTTCTCGAATACCTAACTCGCGCAAAAAGTGGATGATCGTGACGAATCTTTCAGTACCCTTGAGCTGATCAATTTTACCCTTTCAAAAATTTCACGATCCTGACCCAAAAGGTCCTTGCCTGTTTCTCGAGACCATGTTTGACGAGAATCATGACTCGGCGTATGTCAGCTCACATTATCCGTGCGTTTCCAGTCTGTTTATGGCTGTAAACTTTCAAACATGTGACGTAACGTTTTCCCATAAATTATGGTGGGCATCAAGGTCATCGACCCTAGAGGACCTTGGCTCATTTTTCGTGCTGCTAATGTCTCTAGCGTAATTGTTTCAGCTGACTTCAAATTCAATACCTACTTGAACATCATGCGAAGCAGTTTTGGTGCTTACGTAACATATTACGAAGCTGTCAGTGGTCGTTGACGTCACATACTATGTATAGCCGGCAGGTCGCCTGTTGGTTGCCCCGACCTGACCTGACCCGACATACCTTAAATGCATGAAGACGTCATCTTTGATCAAAACAAAAAATGAAATTCGTGATCAGAACCCCTAAGAAACCAACATATAACAACCTCACTTTACGAAGTTCTAGCAGGTCCCGATTTTCCACACATTTCGGTCATTGGCCTGACGTGGAAGGTCAGCCAATGTGCTAGGAGTTAAGCATTTGGTATCATCATTCATCGGCTTTCTTTCGTCACCAGCAATACGCTCGCTTTTCCGCGAAATTCTAGCTCGATCAGGGGCCAAACGGCAGGAGGCTCCTGCGGACCCCCCCCCCCCCCCTATACGTTGGACGCTGTAAGAAAGGCCAATGCGGGCGAGGATTAATCTAATCTTAACTAACTTCGAACCCAGGCTGGAGAGGATGGGTGAAGGGTGATCTTTATCTGAAGATCATTCGAGAATGATGGTATGCAGTTTTCAAAGCAACTATACACTTGAACAAGTATTGTTTGAATAAATTTGAAATCCCTGCATAGCGAGTAGCTTAGGTATACTGGACACTCATGGTGTTAGCCCAGAGTGTGTGCATTGTTCATTTTCCGAGAAGCCATCATTTCAATGCTCGTGACAAAACTTGCAAGCCTGTATGTCCGAGAATCACAGTGTCCTGTTGGACTTTGCCAACAGTCGACATGGTAAGGTGTCGTTTGGTTACTCTATAAGATTGGATTTGCACTCACCGTTCAAACAAGAGCCTTACGTGCCGACTAACCCAAGTTTGTAGAGATATCAGTGTATGTAGGGCGTTGACACTGCATTCCAAGAAAAAAAAACAGAGCGCATCTGAGGGGTCGAAAACGCTAGAAGTCGCCGACTTTGTGATCCTAGCGTCAATTTTGAACAATAAACTTTTAAGCCTTTAGAGCTTTACTTATGTAACTAACTTGGAACTTAGAACTAACTTAGATCTTCACAGCACCCAGGGAGAGGCTACTATAATACCTACTCCCGGAATAATATAACTAAAAGGCACTCATGAATTTTAGGCGCTTCGACCCTTTTGGTATGATAATAGTTATTTGAATTTAATATAGGAGCAGCCTAAAAGTCGAAACGCTATCCATTTTAAGTATCAACAGAAAAAACGTTACTTTGTCACAATCTCAAGATCTTATGAAGCGCTGTAGTCTGAGACTATGTATGCCTTTAAACGAAGGCATTGCCGTAGGAAGTTTCCGGCGGATGGTGGATAAAAGCACAGAGAGTAGCCCTCGTAACAGGCACATACATACCCAACAAAGGAGGATAAGCGAACTACTCGGGCCCAATCTTAAAGAGTGCTGTACTATTCTACTCACAGTATTTGGTATCATCGATGTTGGATAGTGATTACAGTATTGGCAAACGTGTAGGAACGATTACGAAACGATTCCTGGGACCGTCAATAGGACGAAGTCACAAAGGACTGAAACGCGGAAAAAATATTTCTGCATCTACCAGGCGTTTTCTGTAGCTGAACTTCAGCCAACTCCATTCAACGACATTTTATAACATTGAGCCATGGGAGTGGCTATCCGTTGCACTGCCTGGTGCAAGTGTAGCGGGCTACATCTTTTCTATTAGTTTACTATTAGCTGTAAACTTTAAATCCTGGCACGACCGAATACTGCCCGATCCGGAGACGCTGGCCGCGTTCCGTAGAGACCCTTTCCTTTGTTTTCCCGTATCCCACGTCCCTATCGACACCGGCCGCCCATAATTTAGAAAAGACAGCAGCACAGAGCGAGGTAACGCGGAAGAAAGAGACGCGGTGACCTAGCGGGTCACCGTTCGTTACGGACGTCGTCACTTGAGGGCAGCACCAACCGGAAGGGAATATGATAAAGCCATGCAAGAATGCAGTTATGCAAAAAAAAAATCGACTCAATACTGGACGTTGCACAAAGCTGCAATTCAGATCAACTTGATCACCGAGCAATCCGAAAGTCGCAATAGTTTTATCGCCTGACCCCACCATATAGCATTCCAGCAACGACCAGTGCAACAAGGACGTTTTTGGAATATAGACCGTCTGAATGATATCCAGAGTAAGTCATTGCGCTAGCAGCTCATGAGCTCGGAAAGCAAGTCCTTGTGGCGGAGGAGCATCTGAACAAGAGGTACAGCACCTAGAGTTCGAGTGGGTGGGCAAGTGTAACGGAAACTAGAGACAACATTACAAAGGATAAATCGTTGCGGGCTGCCTACTATAAACAAGCATTTCGATTTCAAGCCGCTTTATCAAGAAACAAGCGCAGATCAACAATAACGGGCATCGTTCGCCGATGAAGACTGGAACCGAAGAATTGTGCCATCTAATGCCTATTCAAATGCTTTCACATTCAGTGCAACCGTATTTTGGAGAGGCCGTTGCAAATGCAAAACCGAGCACGCCCTCAAGCCACCGCAGTAAGAAGACAAAGAAGTGCATCTGAATCGGAGCCAGCACCCGGAACCAGGTCAGGAGAGGGCGACGCCACCCCGACCCAACTATAAAAAAGGGACCGCTTTACTTCGGGATCAGTTAGACCGGAGCAGTCAGACCGAGACAGTGAGACCGGGAAGGGAGGACCGAGTCAGTGGGACCGCCGCAGTCGCGCCGGGATCATCGCGCCCGAGAAGCCATGCCGCCGGGAGACGGGCCAGTTCAGCCGCATCGCTGCAATCGTCCTGCTCCAGTTCTCTGCTAGTGCCTCGAGTGATGGAGACGCAGGACAGCAGCCGTCGACGAGAAAGGACGCAAGTGCAACTGCCGAGGTTGACGTCACACTCCAGCTGCTAATGTGAGTGTTCAATCTGAATGTTCGAAAGTCTGCTCTCCCTGATCCTATCTCCCCCCCCCCCCCTGGTTTACGCCTTGCCCGATCTCTCCAATGGTCGTTGCCAAGCTAATAGCAAATTGCTTTGATTTATACGGTCGGTCCAGACAATTCTAGTTGTGGTCTCCACTCTCCGCGATCGCCAGAAATTATTGGTGCAAAGCTGTATTGCGGTTTTGTTCTTGGGGTATTACTACCGGATAGGCTGCGTTATAGGTGATCGAGGTTTAGCTAAAAATTCAAGAGTGCGTATATGTCATTGTTAGGATCTACAGCTTACCATTTGCGGACTAGGATTACAATGGGATTCGCAGTGTGTTTAGGTTCAACAGTGACGTTCAGTTGGGTTTGTGAGAGGAGTTCAGGGCGTGGTTTCAGTCTCTTTTACAGTGATGTGAGCTGATATTGCTGCGCCACATAGTGGGTTAATAATGAAGCTGTTAGTTTCTGTGCGAACCTGTCAAAGTCAAAGTTAACAAATTAACCGGTTAGGCGTAAGTCATATATTATTGGTATTCTGTTGAATTAGCTTCTTGACTTGGAACCTGAGTTAGACTGCATTTAAATTCAGCGTGTTTAATTTAGAATACACACTAAAGCTATGAAACGGTCTGTTGTGGGCATAGTGGGAAGCATCGAGCTCTTACAAATTTGGAAACGGGTGATTGGCCACAAGGTCAATAAGATCATCCGTCGAGATGTCATCAACGCTTTTCCACTCTGGTGTTTCGTGGAGTTCGCACTACAGTATAGAGGTTTACACTAGATACACACACACACACACCGAATACGAAGAGCACATATAGAAGAAGCACACGGTGTCTGATCGACCTTGGTCCAGCTGTTAATTCCGACGGGTGAAGCGGCGCGGCGGTGGGCCGCCCAGGTTTATGAGCTGGGCTGCAAATTCAGGTCAGAATTCAGCTGTTAAGGAATTCAATTACTCGAGGCGTGCAATTGTGGAAACAAACGTGGTAAATTGTTCAAAGATGTTGGGTCATCATAATGTCACTAGGTCGTCGTAATGTCGTGGTATTATCGAGCATAGCCATCAAATGACGTTTATCATGGGCAGTCCGGGCGTACTGTTTGCATCACTAGTCGCGGGACAGAGCTGGCGGCGGACAGGACGGTCCGTCGGCTCTCGGTCGTAATTTATGGGAGATTTATTGACGCAGAATATTTCAGACCAGGTAAACAATATCAGTGAAATTGTTGGGGCTTATATTTTTAGCGAACCTGAATACTCGTGGTTTTGTGGTTGCTGGTAGCAAGTATTTCACCCGACACAAATTGACGAAAATTTAATGGCCCAAGATGATACATTTGATCTTTCTATCTGTCACATTCGAGTGGCTACAAGGTATATTGCAAGCTGACTATCTTTGATCAATAAGCCGGAGTCTAAATGAGGAGAGGGTTTGTTTGCCCGGCTCTTATGTCGGAATGTTGACTAGCATGACTTAGACACAGAACTTCCTGAGAAATTCGTCCAGACCGGTAATGTAAGGTAAGGAGCACATCGTCTTTAGCAGAGCTATTCACGTTACCCACCGTGGTGATACCGCGGTTGTTGTTGGTTTCCCGCAGGATTATTTAGTGGGCAAAGGTAGGCAGGCTCAGAGGCATGAAACGGCGGATCCCAGCGGAAGTCCATCAGGAAATCCATCAGGAATGGTGGAGTGCTGGGTCACTGGTAAGTCATCCACAGGTGGTGCAGGAAGCCGTGCGTCCCAGGAAGTCATCATACTTATCTGCATCTTGATCATCGGTATGAGCCAGGAGTTTCCGGCCACATCCGGTGATGGACAGCCTCTGGGGGACCGGGAGAGTCCCCCCTCGGAGTTCGTGAGTCCTGGTAACGTAAGACCCACGGAACCAGATGAGTTCCAGGCAGATAGTTCC
The DNA here is from genome assembly GCF_019059575.1 of Amphibalanus amphitrite. Taxonomy (NCBI): domain Eukaryota; kingdom Metazoa; phylum Arthropoda; class Thecostraca; order Balanomorpha; family Balanidae; genus Amphibalanus; species Amphibalanus amphitrite. The sequence continues at coordinate 72,144 of NW_024883457.1, read as the reverse complement.
AGGACGTGGATACGTGAACTATGGTCCCAGGACGTGAACGGTAAGTTCCAGGACGTGGACCGGAGGGAGCGCGAGGCCTAGCGCTCTCTCAAAAGGGAAACCAGCCGGGTGTAATTCGCGAATTCGCATCATAAGTCTATTGGACGTGTTGTGGATCCGACTAAATTACAAAGATGAATAATTATCTGCATGCAATACTGGACGGCCCTGTGGCTTGGCCACCGGTTAGCGGGAGCACACGTGGATTCATAAGAGAGACATTTATCTCGCCGGGGAGGTTATTGTTGCCAGACACCTAACACTATCGGAGGGATTTCGAGGGGCACTAAATAAATTTTGGTGAATAAATGAAGAGCGTTTGTATGTGAGAATGTGAGTGCGTATGATAAAGGAATGAATCTTAGATTAAGGCCGATAGGAGTTAAGTGCAGCTCGGTTAGGACAGTCACGCCAATGATTCTCGAGGGCACTTAAATTCAGCTACGCTAATACGATATAAGTGGGCAAATTTGAAAAGGGTAGAGTAGACCAGTGATGATGAATTGGTGACTGGACAAATGACCATCCAGCAAATCAAGTTAAATGCCAACGAATGGCTTGGCAGTGATCATTAAGACCCCAACTGCCTTATCCGGCCCTTCTCTCACTGTGTCGATTACCCATGGGTTGGAGCCTGTCCTTCTTGCCCGAGCAGTGAAGTTACCGAGTCGACGTCTATACAATGTGATGATGATCAAGCCTCAAAATGAAAGCATCTCCCATCAGATGCATTTGTATGCCGGGTGGGCTTCCATAAATCAACTTTACTTACGCACATAGCTCCAGTCTCCAACAGCACAATTCCAGCGCTTCACATCGGCACGAACTACCCACTGCTCACAGAACCCCCAAGAAAGTCCCCCCCCCCCCCGGAAAACAACACCACCCCCACTCCACCGCACCCCTGTTCAGTCCCCCGCGCTACACAAGCTCTGTGAATGTCCGTGAAGTTAGCGTCAGCAACATGTGATGTGGTACGACGGCTGGGCGGTATCTGCATAGGTAGGCTGCGCCGCCTAACACCCGAGTCGGGCGGGCCAGCCTACCTACCATCCAGAGTCCGGACGTTCTACAAGGAAGGATCAATCGAATAGCGAGCAGCTGAATGCTGAACATCTGAACCAGTAAGAATGTGGAATTGTGGACTAGGTCGGTGCCTAATGGGCCACATTATTCGGAAATGATGCGATACTTGCTCGGGAAAGTATTTTGAAGCACAACACCAATGATATTCGCATCTAATACTGCTGTCTGTATTTGTCGACTTGAAGGTAAATCTTACTGCGACTTTGTACATACTTAAATATATTTTCCATCATAAATCACATTGTTTGACACATAACAGTTAACCCTTACAGCAAAGTAACCGAAAAACAGAAGCAAGTGCACTCACTAGTCACTCACAAAACAGTAGGCAGTAGGAACACGTAGACACATCCAGTAGCGAAATCCGATGACATTCACAGTCACACGTCGCCCGCGCCGTATGGACAGCTCTCGATATTTGAGAGCAGGTTGTACGTATGTATGTGTGTATAATGTATATATGGAGGTGCAATGTGCATGTACCGTGCAGATGTTTGAAGATGCTCTTTGGTGAGCGCCTACATTTAGTCGTGCATGGATGCAGCATGTATGCATGTGTAGGTGCATTGGACGAACAATTCAACATACTAGGCTGAACGAACGTCAGTTGATTTTTTTTCGTGCATCCCTTATGGAAATAAAAGTAATGTACTTACTTTTCAATAAGGGGTGCATGAAAAATCAAATGACGAAGTACGTCCACCCTAATGCGCTGAATTGTCCGCTACATACTTGTCTTTTGATACTCAGCTCATATGTGTGCTCTGTGCATGCTTGCGGATGCGTGCGTCTGATTTTCGTCTGTATAGTTGTGCTGCGTGTACGTGTGCGTGTGCGTGTGCACACATGGAGCTGCAGGTTATAATAATTGATAAGCGGTCATGCATAAGCCGGGCTGCTCTTCGCTGTTCTCTGGACAGGCTATACCTAATGGAATGCTCAACGTTCATTTCTAGCAAAGTTCGAATAAAAGATAGCCACTTAAAGGGACTATCCCACCTTCTAAAATGTTGTTAAAACCAGTTAAATTGTGCCCGACTTTATAGATTGGATGACCAGGAACACGGTTCTGGCATTTATTTTTCATTAAACATCTTAGGCTTCCCATATTCCAAACACAAACTTTCAAATATGTGATGTCACAGCCCAAAATTACCTCCTTCCCCAGGCCACATTACTGTCATAAAGCTGATTCTTTTTACTCTGTAGGCACCACAACAAAGTTCAGACCAAGTTTTAAGCGATTTTTCAACGAACAAACCCATTTAAATCAGAATGACTAAACGAGGTGACGTCACACTAACGGTCGCTCCATGTTGAAGATAGGGCCTTGTACAAGGCCCATTTTCAAATGAAGGGAACGAATTTCTTCAACACCAAGAGGCCACGGGGGTTGCAACCTAGATAGATAGTGGTTTCTGAACCTCGCCGCAAACTTGGCTATCTCAACTCAAACCCCATGTTAAAGGTGGGATAGTCCCTTTAAGTTACATTTATCACAGCGGCAAAAGCTTACAAAAATATAGCTTTGATGGCAAAAATACCCATCGGGCCATGCTGGCTCTAGTTATTAGGCATTAGCTGTCACAACGTTTCATTCATACGTATCTTTTTGATATTTGCTCCAGATTTGCCCTCGCTGGTCTAATTCGCACCAAGCAGCCTTATCCATCGCCATATTTCCTCAGAGCAGTGGTATCACCGAAATATCTGCAAACGTCGGCTCAAAATGTAAACGCTTGCTATGACTCGAGCAAAATAAAGAACGGCATAAACTACGTAATAGCAAAGAATCCGGCCCTCTATTTTGCCATCGACGAATATCAAGTCAGTGCAATGCTGAATTTAGCCAGAAGTGGCAGCAATCAGCCTCGTGGAAACGCTTTGCAGTCTAATGCACTTGAAAGCGCATATTTCAGGTATCGAGCAACATTATATTACAGGACACGCTGAATTCATTTACCAATTGGCGTCTACCGTCTACATTTCGCCAGGTACAATTTCGAGCACATAATAGTGGAGCCGTATTGATTCCGGATCTTGCCAAGGCAAAACACCCTCAAAGCCAACGGCGCAAAAATAGCTGGCAAAAAAATGGGTTAGATCTGCGTTATTGATTCCTTTTAACATCTTAGCCTTTCCATTGTTCAGAACAGAGAAACTGTTATTACAAAAAAGTGAGCTAGCTTATGGAATTATCATCCGCTCAAGATAACACCAAAACCGTGTGTCTCGCAATATAGTCATGAGAATCGTTGCGTAACACGGGACAAGCGCTCAGAGAAGAGGTGGCCGTGGGGGTGGTAAAGAAACGGTCAAACACGCTGTGCTCAGCTGTGCAACGGTCCCAAATACGTCAGCTGAGCCGACCACACATACACTTACACAAAACGAAACACAAACACACACAAAAACAAATGAACACACACATGACTTAGCGATTGTACTCTGAGAATATTATGGAGATCTCAATTGATAATGCTGCTTGTGAAAATAAAACAACGCCCACAACTATTTGTTGACAAACTGCTCGTTAAGTTCCATGCTACGTGGTTAGGAGTGGAGTCTTTGACCCTCTGGCCCCACAACTGACGGGGTCGCTCGACCCGTAACTCCTGCCCTGTGCCGGCTGACCGCCATCACACAGCCTGCATGCCGCGCTCAGTGCAGTGGTTCAGACCGGCGTCAGGTGGGAGGGTGCCACGGGGCCGGCGCCGAGCCCGTCCGTTGGCCGGTTCGCTCCCGTCCCTTCCAGTGACAAGGGCTGTTGTTGTTTATCGCAGATAAATGAGAAAGCCAAACGCATAATGCGTGACGTTCATATAAACGTATAGGAACAACGTGAAGCTCAATGCCAAATCTGCTTATTATATGCATTTACCTGCTTATGTATAAACGGTAATTGTTTGCCAGCATCGCCGTCGTGCGTTCAGTTAGATGTACGCGCTGTGCAGTAAAAAACTCACGTCAGAGAGAACACATCACACGTCATGACGCCAAATGACAGAACGCGAACAAGTAGCAGTGCCCAGTGATGTTTTGCTGAACATTGACGTGCCAATTGCCATTCCTCATGCTGTACCATTCTTCAATTGACGGCGCCCTGACACAACGTCTGGCTGCACTGTGTATCACTGTCCAATAATACCTCCATCACGGCGCCACTGCCCGGTCAGAAATTCATCCGGCGCCAGGAGCCAGCACCGCTGATCAGTCCACTGCTACACTGTCCACTGACACTGGCAGCACGATGTCTTGTAGCACTGTCCGACACAATTCTACAGTGGTATACCTAATATTGTCCACAACATTGCCAAACAAATAACATATACCCATAGTGGATGGCTCGCATGGCCTGGCCGAAAGCCAAGCAAAAATAGTTCATGCCAAGCACTCCTCTGCCATCTCCCAACGGCGGTTCCAGAACCGTTCCCAACGCATTCCACAGCCGTTCCTGACCAGTTCCACAGCCGTTCCTGACTCGTTCCACAGCCGTTCCTGACTCGTTCCACAGCCGTTCCTGACCAGTTCCTGTACCGTTCCTGCGCCGTTCCTCGCTCGTTCCTGCGCCGTTCCTCGCCGTTCCTCACCGTTCCGCCCTACACCTGTATCACGGGCGTGACCGGCTGGGCGATGACGGCGCACCCCCTGGGCGGCTCGCTCTCGATGTTGGAGCTCACCAGGGACTGATCGTAGCGCAGCAGCGACAGCAGGGAGCTGAGCAGCTCGCACGTGCCGCCCTTACAGTGCAGCGCCGTCTGTGAACGAGCCGGGAACGGGCCGTCAGTACAGTGCAGCGCCGTCTGTGAACGAGCCGAGAACGGGCCGTCAGTGCAGTGCAGCGCCGTCTGTGAACGAGCCGGGAACAGTGAACAGTCAGTACAGTGCAGCGCCGTCTGTGAACGAGCCGGGAACAGTGAACAGTCAGTACAGTGCAGCGCCGTCTGTGAACGAGCCGGGAACAGTGAACAGTGAGTACAGTGCAGCGCCGTCTGTGAACGAGCCGAGAACAGTCAACAGTCAGTACAGTGCAGCGCCGTCTGTGAACGAGCCGAGAACAGTGAACAGTGAGTACAGTGCAGCGCCGTCTGTGAACGAGCCGGGAACGGGCCGTCAGTACAGTGCAGCGCCGTCTGTGAACGAGCCGAGAACAGTGAACAGTCAGTACAGTGCAGCGCCGTCTGTGAACGAGCCGGGAACGGGCCGTCAGTACAGTGCAGCGCCGTCTGTGAACGAGCCGAGAACAGTGAACAGTCAGTACAGTGCAGCGCCGTCTGTGAACGAGCCGGGAACAGTGAACAGTGAGTACAGTGCAGCGCCGTCTGTGAACGAGCCGGGAACAGTGAACAGTCAGTACAGTGCAGCGCCGTCTGTGAACGAGCCGCGGGAACAGTGAACAGTCAGTACAGTGCAGCGCCGTCTGTGAACGAGCCGGGAACAGTGAACAGTCAGTACAGTGCAGCGCCGTCTGTGAACGAGCCGGGAACGGGCCGTCAGTACAGTGCAGCGCCGTCTGTGAACGAGCCGAGAACGGGCCGTCAGTACAGTGCAGCGCCGTCTGTGAACGAGCCGAGAACAGTGAACAGTCAGTACAGTGCAGCGCCGTCTGTGAACGAGCCGGGAACAGTGAACAGTCAGTACAGTGCAGCGCCGTCTGTGAACGAGCCGAGAACAGTGAACAGTCAGTACAGTGCAGCGCCGTCTGTGAACGAGCCGGGAACAGTGAACAGTCAGTACAGTGCAGCGCCGTCTGTGAACGAGCCGAGAACGGGCCGTCAGTACAGTGCAGCGCCGTCTGTGAACGAGCCGAGAACAGTGAACAGTCAGTACAGTGCAGCGCCGTCTGTGAACGAGCCGGGAACAGTGAACAGTCAGTACAGTGCAGCGCCGTCTGTGAACGAGCCGGGAACAGTGAACAGTCAGTACAGTGCAGCGCCGTCTGTGAACGAGCCGGGAACGGGCCGTCAGCGGCAGCCTACACACGGTCCGTCTCACGAGAGAAGAGAATCCCTGGGGAAGTCACAGAGAGAACGTGGGCGGTATGCCGCAGGTGTATGGAATATTTGGGAGTGAAGTGAGCTTGACCTGGGTTATGAAACACTACCAAAACATCATTAGGAGTGATGAACATTGGCGTTTTAGAGTAGGCGCGACTACAAGTGGAAATCAATGAAATCTCACTGCGAATCAAATGTTAGCGCAGTCGATCCAGTCGTTCTTGAAATATGCAAGCAGATTGTCTTTTTAATTCGCGAGGCTACCCATCTACCGGTTCCCAAGCGTCTACTAAGAAACGACTAACGAGAACAATGGGCTGCGTGCCTGATTCCTTCATATCAGTAATATTTGTCCGGGCCGGTCACATAGCAATGTTTTTTTCGGTAAATGGTATGAACAGATAGTACCGTAGTAGCCGTGCGGTATGTAGTACGGCTGGGCGGTAATAGAGCCTCCTATGCCTCTCACAAGAAGGTCATCAGCAAATCGCGATGTCAGTCAGCCCCATGGTATTCCTATTATCGGACTCCGAATGAAAATGCCTTCTGATTGAAGGGTCGGCGTCTGTACTGTCAATAGGCATGCACGGCACATAGTGATCACCCCCGACGCTCGGTCGCGCCCAAGGGGGTGGGTGGGGGGGGGGGGGGGCAGGCGGGCAGATCCGCCACAGCGCAGCCCGTCCGCTCAGCACCCAGAGTAGACAGCACGCCGCGTCAGCTTCTTCACTAATCTCCGCCCAGTTTTTTCTTTGAAAGGCGGCAATCAGGACCATTCGCAGCTGTAATATCCCTCTCAGACACCAGCGGACATCATCGCACCTCGCCGGCTCGACGGTGGCAGCGCAGACGACGGGCTGACGTCTGCAGACGTGTGTTTTACCCGGTGCTTGCAGACTTGTGATCAGCTCAGTTGAGCCGGCTCAAAAATCAGCTCAGCTCATGAGCCGGCTCAACATTTTGCCAAATTGTTGAGCTGTGAGCTGAGCCGGCTCAGTAATGCATTGAGCTGAGCTGCTGTCTGAGCTGAGCTGAATGAGCTTGAGCTGAGCTCAGCTGAATGAGCTTGAGCTGAGCTGAGCTGAGCTGAGCTGAGCTGAGCTGATTGAGCTGAGCTGAGCTGATTGAGCTGAGCTGAGCTGAGCTGAGCTGATTGAGCTGAGCTGAGCTGAGCGAGCTGAGCTGAGCTGATTGAGCTGAGCTGATTTAGCTGAGCTGAGCTGATCCAGTTCTAGTAGGTACACTGGAAGATGATGAGAACGGATAAAAATATAAAACCGCATGCAATGTGCATTGAATATTGATACACTATAAACACTAGAAACATGATAAACTGGAAAAAATATTATATACAAACCAAAGACGTCACTAGGTGAAAGGCCATGTAGTTCGACACCGCAAACTGAAGCGATCGGTCGGGAAATCGCTACATTCCTCTATTGCACCCCGTTCGCACCGTTGTAAGCCGTTCGGTTGGTATCCTTATCCACTGCGGCGTGATGTCCCGACCTGTGTCCCGATGATTCGATGTCCATGACCAATCAGCACACGCATTGCCGTGACGTCATTGGCCGGACCCCGACACGTTACGGAGATATGGGTGGCATTCGGCATTCGGCAATGGGTGGCATTGAATTTAACTGAGCGGAAACTGAGCTGAGCTGAATTGAGCGGAAACTGAGCTGAGCTGAACGGGAACTGAGTTGAGCTGAGCTTAGCTGAGTGGAAACTGAGCTGAGCTGAACTGAGCTGAGCGGAAACTGAGCTGAGCTGAGCGGAAACTGAGCTGAGCTGAGCGGAAACTGAGCTGAGCGGAAACTGAGCTGAGCTGAGCAGAAACTGAGCTGAGCGGAAACTGAGCTGAGCTGAGCGGAAACTGAGCTGAGTGGAAACTGAGCTGAGCTGAGCTGAGCGGAAACTGAGCTGAGCTGAGCTGAGCGGAAACTGAGCTGAGCTGAGCTGAGCGGAAACTGAGCTGAGCTGAACTGAGCGGAAACTGAGCTGAGCTGAGCTGAGCGTGAGCGGAGCGCAGCCGGTTTGAGCGGAACGTGAGCTGAGCTGAGCCGCGGTAAACTGAGCGGGAGCTGAGCGGGAGCGGATAAGACGGAGTTGTGCTGAGCGAGCTCACTTTTTTCTTGAGCTGTCACAAGTCTGGGTGCTTGGCCGCTCGAGCACCTGCCCAGTCGCCTGTTACCGGACAGTACTGGTCATGACAGTCATGACTATGACTCTGACTAGGCAACACCATAGTTGCGACACAGGAGACCGACAGGATTGCACCGTTTGAAAACTGACCCATGTACTCTAAGAGTAAGAGTTGATAGGGGCGGGACTGGTATGTGGGATATCGTTTCATATGTGCACCACACCCGTCATTGGACTATGCTGTGCCGCATGAGACGTTCACTGGGCTTCTAGCGGCCACTCAGCCCAGATCAATCACAGCGCAGCTAGCCGCAACGGCCACCCCGATGAACCGCTACGAACTGGCGCTGGTTGGCACCGAGGTATACCGAGCGGCGGCAGCGGCACAGTGCAGCTGGTTGGCCGCGAGGATATACCGAGCGGCGGCAGCAGCACATTGACGCATTAATTCTCAATAGTGCTCTATCCGTTACAATAACACGGAATAAAAACATGAGCCTGAATAAGCCACCCAGCTCCGCCGAACAGCGGAGGAGAGGACCGAACCAGTCTCTGCTGGCCAACGGAGGCGGATCACTCCAGCCAATGGTACGCTGTCCTGAGCTCCAAGGCCCTCTGCATTAATCAGCTATCAGAGTTCGGTATTATCGTCCATAAAGGCCTCCACTAGAGATGTCAATAGGATGCCAACTTTTTTGTAAACCGATACCAAACCGATACCAACTTGGTATTTGGTATTTCAGTCCTGCTGCTTTTGGTATTTTGCTGGTATTGTGAATGCTGACTACGGCATTAGACGCTCCAAAGTCGGCAAAAAGTTAGTATTTCTATCCAATTCTGATGTTGGTTTGGTTTTCGTGCTCTTCCTTGTTTTCAGTTGGTAGGTATTTGGTTTGGGATCTGTTTCCAAATTATCTGCATCTGACATCACTAGCCTCAACACTGACGGCCGACCAGCAGTCTCCGGTCACAGGGGGAGGGGGGGGGGGTGTCGATGTGGTGTCTCTCACACAGCCGCAATGATTCGCCGCTCGTGACTCGCAGCTAAATCAGTAGCTGACGGACGCCCAGCAGCGCTCGTATCGTTCGACCGTTTACTGCGGAGCGGCCGATGGACATTCGTTGGCCGCGACACGAGTCGTCCTGGCCGCTCCTTAGCGGTCGACGCTGCTCGGGTGCGACCGGCCAGAGCCCCCTCCTCGCCCTGGAACGTGAGCGTCTGTAGCCGCATCCGCGCTGTCCCTTGTCCCCTTATTATAAGCTTTCATTACCTCTCATCCTCCACTCTGTTCTTCCCTTCCCCAGCTAACGGTGCTCCCTTCCCCATCCTGGCCTTTCCTTCCCCGTCCTGGCCTTTCCTTCCCCTACCCTGATGCTCCCTTCCCCTATATACCCTGGTCTTCCTAGTTCTGACATGTTGCCACGCTAGTCTCGATGTGGTCGGCCAAAGCCAATAACTCCATTGCCTCTCCGTCGATGATAATTGATAATTATCTTCCTGTCATAGCACGCAGACCAGCAACACTCAGCGATTAGTGCTGGATTCATTTTGCGGGAGCGACCCGAGTGACGGTGAATATGGATTGGGATTTGCAAAGTGCACTAGCAAAATGCTTCAATTTTTGTTTAGTGTTTAAAGTATTTAGAAAAAAGGTACTTAAATTTTTATCTTTTGTGAAATTGTTTCTCCGAGCTGATACGAATTTTCTATTGAAGTGATCCGTAATGCATCTGAACGCGGCTAGTAATTCATCACAGCGGAACACTGGTTCACATCAGCGATGGAAAATAAAGCTCCGCCTAGGACGTCAGTACGAGCGTCATGCGCCCGTGTATTTGTTACACGCACGTGGGTTGCATCGAAACGCAGCGGCTAAGTGGATGTATTGACCCGGGGGCAGAGCTGAGGAAACTAGGCCGGGGAAATGTCAGGCTCATACCATGCTCTGGCGTATCGATTTCAGCGGAAATACTTCAGCAAATGCAATATCGCAGTTACTGTTGTTTTTTTTTTTTTTGCACGCGTCATAGCTGACTGAAAACAATACGCTAAAAGTGATCCTTCAGTCCTTGATGTAACCAGTGTCTGCTATCTATACCCATACACTGTGACTAGTGTGGTGCTTGTTGCCTTCTATGAATGCTCGCCGACGGAAATCAGCTATCACGTGCGGTAACACGTGAGCCGCTAATCCCTAAACATTGCTCACTTGCTTTTTCGATACTTGCGCACCACACACCGGAAAGTCATCCACATCAATGTGTAGGTGGTACGAAGAGCTAGATCAGCATCAATATACTACACAATTCCTCCCCTCCGACACAAATCCCGGCCACAACAGCTCCACCAGGGTCTGTCAGTGGGTCGGCGGGTGCAGTCTCACCTTCAGCTGGACAGTGACGTCCTTGCTGAAGCACAGGTAGATCCAGGGGTTGGTGCACGAGTTGAGACTGGCCAGCAGCAGCAGGATCACAAACACCGCCGGTAGCTTGGACGCTGAAACGGACAAACACGGGTCATGGTACAGCTGAACGTCTGGGGTATACCGTGGGCTTATTGGCATACCGTGTACGATGGGAATGCATATGACAAATTTATTCCATTCTAAATATGGTAAACAGATTGACTTTCAAAATGCACAGCGTAGGAGAAATGAAGGCTCCTGCAATCAACTTAAGTACGAATTAAATGTTTCATCGATATCTTTTATCTTTATTATATTCATCAGTATAAATCCACTCGGTCTCATTCAGAACTTTCCTCGAACACTTTGTACCGACAAAGCGAGTCGTTCTAGCCAATTTCATTCGCAAAGCACCGCGCAAAATCGATCAAACAGACCACAAGCTTCCCTATAAGCTACATACAGAAACGACCGAGCACGATCATGCATTGATGTTGTGCAGTGGCCGTGCAGCGCTAAGTACCCAGGTAGGCGCGTCATGTCTGTCTCGGCGCCGGACAGCGGCCTGTCCGGCACAGAGCACAGTCCCTCCCTCGCCTAAGTGCCCCGCCGCGCCGCCGGCCCCGCCTGCCGTGAGTGCTCGCCGGGAAGGACCGGGTCGCGCTGTCGAGCTGTTACCGGGCACCTGTGGCTGCTGACCACGCGCAGCTGAGCGCACTCACAGGCGCGGAGAGACGGCCGCAAACGAGCCCATTTCAGGCTGTCAGAGCGCGGCGCTGCTCTGAACCGGCCCGCCCAGCCGGGGAGGGGTGACCGCCGGCCCAGACGCTGATTCTCGCCAGGTCACAAGCCGTTCGTACCGCGCACTGTTTTCTGCAGCTGCCTTTCTGGCTGGCTGCGAGCCGTGGCGACGCGTTTGCTCGAATTCGCCACGGTCCGGGAGCGGACAATGCTTTGGTTTATAAAATTTGGACGGCAGATCATTCAGCGGCAGCCGGCAGTTCTAATGGCGGCTGGAGCATCTTAGTGCCGGGCAGCGAAAGTTCAACGACGGCCGCGGAGAAAACGGTCTGGTTTTAAGTGCTCTTACCTTTGGACCACACGGCGCTCAGCTCGTAAAAGATGGAGCTGGTACGCGCCCTTTTTTACCACAGTTTGGGCACGGGTATCCACGTTGGTAATGCGGCGGCTTTCTTAGTGTCACTGGCGTGGCGGTCGCAGGCAATTTTACAAATGAGTGAATTATTAGGCTCCAGATAGATGAGGACTTCGCAATTCGTCACACTTAAATAGCCCTTTCTGCCCTAATATCATTATTCACGGCATAAAGATAAAGTTACTATATATGGCACACTTTATTCATACGTCCTGAATATCGATTTGCATTGCATATGAATCGTAAATACAATAATGTTTTATATTATCATAAACATTGGAAGATTGTACTTTTTGTATCATCTCTAAAAAAAAAAAACATTTTGTAGGACTTGTGTAGGCAAATCAAACAGGCACACTCTAACAAGAACAGTTTAAAGAAATCATTGGCATTTTTTTTTATTTAAGTTGAAAACGGAGCAAATGCAATTACTTAACGATCATGCTTCGTTTTTTTTTTTTTTTACACAAGGAAATTAAAGTTAAATTATTAACCCGCGCCCCACTGGGGGGGGGGGGGCTATTCATAGCCCCCCTCCCGTTTTTCTGTAATAACTTCCAAACCGCTTGACGTATCAACGCCAAACTTTCAGTACCTTCGGCTGCATCAACTTGACACCTTGTATCAAAATTTGAACTTCGTAGCTACCATAGGTCGGCCGGAAATGACGTCAGAGTGACGTCATGTTCGGCCGATTTCGACGCAAAACATTGAACCACGGCAATCGCTCCCACGGGCTAAGTTTTTAAGCTAGATCTTATTTCTTTGCATGAGAGGACTCAAAATAGACTTCGCTATCAAAATGCTATCTCGGATTTTCGAAATTTTAAAAATTTCGAAAAAAAAAACTATATAATAAAATTCGAAATTTAAATTTATGCATTTTTTCAAAAAGTTTTTGACTTTTCGAAAAAACCGGAATATATGTGATAGAACCCGTTATTATGACTAACTCTAGCAAGTTTTAGCTAAATATCTTCAAAAATGGCCAAGTTATACGCAATATTGCAAAAAAAAATCACAATTATTAATTTTTCAAATCAATTTTTCACCACATATTTGACATCGTACGCCAATATAAATAGCACCATCGTGTTCCTGAGCTCAAACTGCATCCAATAGACACCTTTTCTGTTGAAAAATTATTACTTCAAAATTTGACCTTTTTTACCTGAAAGTGACCTGACCTAAGCTAAATTCGACTCAAAATGACCTCGAATGACACAGACGACATCAAATTCGAAATCTTTGGCCTAAATGGACCATAAAACATGTGTCACGTGACCGACGCATGATATAATATTTTCGTGACCTGTGATGACCTGACCTTGACCTGAAAATCGAAGTACAAGTTTGGTACCCTCAGGGTATCTAGAGCATCTGTTCATGAGTGTGTGAACCAAAAATGAGCCTGATCTGACTTGTAAGACGGCGGCCAGAGCCCAAAACGTGAACAAGCCAAAATGCTAATAATTTTTACTTTGACCTGACCTGTGACGTCATCAGTGACCTCGAGGTCAATGAAATTAGGTTTCGTCCGACAGTTCTTCCGGGGCTATCAGACGCCGTTTGAATTTTGACGATCGGCCCAGTAGTTTCGGAGTTAGGAGGGGGGCTATGAATAGCTCCCCCCCCCCCCAGTAGGGCGTGTTATACGCAGACCCCAGTGGGGAGCGGGTAGATAGGTAATGTCAGGAAAAAATGTGCTTGGTATTAAGCATAATATACTTTTGTCAACCTTTCAATGTTCCAATGTTTCACCAGTGGTGAATAATAATATCAGTAATATGAATAATTGTTAGTGATAATAATGAATGATATTAAACGGTGTTAAAACCTATATAGCTGTCGGCATAATAACTAGGATTACATGATTCCGAGAAATGATTACTTCCACATATTTTGCTTCAATAACTAGTCAAATCTATGTTAGGTCGCGCATCCCTGAGACATCATTTCGCGGAAGGCCAACAGGATAGACCGCAGCCCCAGAGACTGCAAATTACAGCGTTGAAAATAGCATTGCGACTGATAACGAACAAACAGGAACTGAAGCACGCTAGGTCAATAACAAGAGAGCGAAAGCTACCAATCAAACAACTACAGATGCTCAGCGTGTTTGCATTACCACAGAATTCAGTGTTCATTGTTCACACTTTTGTGACTGATAGGAATGGATGTTAATGAAGAATCTATTGCTTCTCGAGGACATTAGCCATGTAGGTATTGAGTTAAGTACTGCGTGGCACACTCCATGGCCATGCACGTGTGCTCCAAGGCCATGCAACAAAAAGCATGCTCTCTCTTCCCCACTCTCTCCCTCTCTCTCTCTCTCTCTCTCTCTCTCTCTCTCTCTCTCTCTCTCTCTCTCTCTCTCTTTCCCCTCCCCCCGCCTCTGCCCGATGCGGCTGACTCACTGTCCTGCGGTGGGAAGAAGGTGAGGTAGAACTGCGTGCAGCAGAAGGGCGCCCAGCACACCACGAAGCACAGCACCACGCACAGTGTCAGCTTCACCGACTGCACCTTGGCGGCGCTGATGCGGCGCCGCTCGTCGCACACCTGCACGCGGTGCTCGGCGGCGGTGCCGGGCCGCGAGCGGACGCGCAGCTCCAGCTGCAGGCAGCACAGCGTCTCCGGCTGACTCTCCCAGCACACCTGGCTGCCCACCGGCTCGAACGAGCTGGCTGGCGCCGCCTGGCCCTGCCGCGAGCACTGGTAGATCCGGTACGTCATCGCCGAGTAGCAGAAGGCGATGATCATCAGCGGCACCAGGAACACCACGCTGCTGAACCAGATGATGTAGGCGCGCTCGCCCCAGCTGAAGCGGAAGGTGCCCCAGCAGTCGCGCTCCCCCGACGGCAGCTGCTGCACGGAGAAGATGAACAGCTGCGGGAGGGCGCACAGCGCCGCGAACAGCCACGCCAGGCGGACCATGTAGCGCGCGCAGATGATGGAGTTGGAGTGGAACGTCGTCCGGCCGTAGATGACGTGGTAGCGGTCGATGGCCATCGCCACGAGGATGAAAGTGGACAGGTAGAGCGTCAGCACCTGGGAGTACTTGACCAGCTTGCAGAGCAGGTTGGGCCCCACGAAGCGGTACGTGATGTCCCAGGCCAGCTGGGGCAGCACGTTGAAGAACGCCACCAGGATGTCTGCCACGCTGAGGTGCAGCATGAAGTAGTGGACGCGCGACATGCGCCGCTCGGCGCGGATGCCCTGCAGCGCCAGCAGGATGCTGCTGTTGCCCACCAGCGCCATCAGGAAGATGGCGAACAGCACGCAGATCTCGATGGTGGCCAGGTACTCGTCGCGGCCGGGGCTGACGTGCTGGGCGTCCGGGCTGACCGTGCTGGAGGCGCTGCTGACCGGCTCGCTGGACGGCGGCGGCGCGTCGTCGGCCGGCCAGCCGACCCCGCCCGACAGCATCAGCCGCTCGGCCATCCCCGCGGCCATCCCCGACCCGTTCATCTCTACCACAGCGGCGGCGGAGCGAGCGCGGCGCACTGCAGAGGCCCACCGCCCGCAGAGCAGTCCTCTCACCCGGCCACCCACTGGCGCCAACGGGCCAAGAGCGAGCTACTAGCAGCGCAATGCGGCAGCACCCAGCGACTACTTCCGTCTGAAACAGAGAATGACGCGGCTCTGTAAGTGTTTTGCAGCTGATTTCCAAACCGTGTCGGATACTTGGAGCTCAGAAACGAGCTCAGTGAACGCAGGATTCAGAAAAGCGACCTTAGAAAATATTTATTGTAACCATGGTTCAATGACAAAACCGTGTTTGAAATAATGGTGTTTATCTGCAAAGCAAAGTAGGTATGTACGTACTACGTGCAATAAGACCTTCTTTATCGCTGACGGAAAATGTGAGCGAAATCTGAGAATCCCGATGCCGGCGATGCGCTACGCTATTTAGGTACGAAACATTGCCGAAATATCGAGCTGGATTTTTTCTTGCATCATCAGCACGCAAATCTGCCTGGTGAAAGCCGAGGACGCAAAATTCTGGGCACCCCGAAAAGGAAAATGAAAGTCCTATTGGCATCGATCGGAGACAAAAGGTGTAAAAGCCGAGAAAGGTCATTGTTGCATGCATAATTTACATATAAACGTGTTTGGGACGGAAAATCAAATTCCAGTGGCAGTGCTCGGGAAAAAAGCAAAAGTTCTCGTTGGCGGTACAGAGAGAGAGAAAGAGAGAGAGAGAGAGAGAGAGAGAGAGAGAGAGAGAGAGAGAGAGAGAGAGAGAGAGAGAGAGAGAGAGAGAGAGAGAGAGGAGGCAGGTCCCAGAGAAACATTGCCTGAATTTGCCGTAACTGCTACAGCGTGAGTTTATGTAAGCGCAATGAACTACCTAACATCAGGTGATTCAAAACAAATGTTTGAGTGCTCTGGCAATCCTGATTCAGGGAATCTTAGCCGGGCTTACCCAGGAGACGCTCAGTCCTAAGTAATCCTTCACAAACGCATCCACCGCGATTACAAACCCTGGATGGGTGGCCTACTTATTAATATTAAACTCAATAATCTAGTAGAGGTCTTTCTTGACGAATGTTTCCTTATAGAATCCTCAGAAAAAAAAACAGCAGAGGAGCGCAGGATAGGGCACATCAGCAATAATAGCTGCCTCTCACAAGCTTCTGTCCACTAATTCATCAGCATCAGCTCATTTAAGTCATCAGGACGACGCATAAAAACTAGGATTTTTGGTAGGTATATGTTCAGTTCAGTTCAGTTCAGTTCAATGTATTTCGAATCATTCCATTGCATGGTTTAGTATTTGATTCGATCACACACACAAAAAAGACATGGTACACCTAACCCCTCCCCCCCCCCCTCCCCACGTACGTTTACTAAATTGGCAATGTCCTCACGCCAATATCACCAATTATGATCAATGGTAATTGGTTAGGACCAAATATAAAGTTCGGGCTGCCAGCTTCATCCACGGACTGTTTACGACCTGCAGTGACCGTCCCATCGGTTTTCCGAAAACCGATGCGACCGCAAAAACCGATGGAGAAACCGGAAAACCAATGCGTCAGCTGCGAACACGCAGTGCCCTCAAGCTAGGGCCTGAACGTGAATCAATTATCTACAAAGGCAAATGACTGGTGCTGTTGATTGCCATCGTTCCCAGTGATTCTAAGAACACGCCCAAGGAAAAAAAAGGCGCGTTGAAGGGAGGCCAGAGTGTTGCGATCTTTGGGTTGCTTGCAATGTTTGGCTTCACCAGTAATTAACCCTCGCCCGCACATGACATTTTCCCATCCTAGAACGCACATGGGGGGGGGGGTGGTTGCCACCCCCCCGCGCCATTTCGTTCCTGTTGGAGATAGAGCTTAGCAGTAAAGACCAAAAAGATTCTTTGGGAAGAGACGAATCCAATGATACCCAGTTTTACCTTCTCAGGTCAGTCATTGACCTTCCAGGTCAGGTCAAACTAAAAAATGTTGCTGTTTTGGGTCACCGTTGGATATCAAGTGCGCTGCTTATCAAATACCGATGACGATGCTGTTTTCTGGTGCCAAGCCAGCTAGAACCTCTTTGTCACACTATCCGACCAGAATTTTGCTGCCGAGGTCATTTCAGGTCAAGTTAGGTCAAGGTCAATTATATGTGTTTGTATGTCTGTGTGTGTCTGTGTGTATACTGATGTGTGCACCGATTGTTTTTGGGTCCATATCACATGAAATCATGATCTGAGAAGCTTTTACCAAAAATGCAGTAAAAAAACTTCACAAAAAGTAAATTCAGCTTGCCTAAAACGCAATTATCTTAGATGACCTAGGTTGACCTTGACCCTGACCTTGACCCCTGTACATCGTCGAACAACATGTTCCATGATAGGTGGGAGGTAAGACTGGCAAAAAAAGCCGAAATCAGGGTGTCAAAAGCTCACAAGGCCCATGGCAAACGCAAGATGTTGAGAATTGGCCATTTGGGTCATGACATGACCTGAAAAACAAGGTCATATCTCCAAAACCAAAAATCACAGAAACTTGAAATTTTCAGTGGACATCGAGAAAGGATAGACGAGCAGCTATACGAAAAATCAGCCTTCTAGCTCTAAAAATGTTGAGTGCAGAGCAGAAAGACTGCCTGGGGGGGTGGCAACCCCCCCCCCCCCATGTGCGGGCGAGGGTTAACCCGCGCCCAGATGGGGTCTGCCGAGCAACGCGGTCTGATGGGGGGGGGCCATTTTGGCCCCCCCCTCAGATCTCGAGAACCACGCAACATAGCGACAAGCGGTAAACGGTGTTGGATAGCCCCAACGGGGAACTACCTTGTGACCCAATTTCATTGACCTCGGTCAAACCGATGACGTCACAGGTCAGGTCAAAGGTCGAATTTTCACCGTTTACAGGCATTTCAAAAAATGCGTTGTAAAATCGTGTAAAATGCATTTCATTGAAAATCATCGATGGGGAAATGTTCTTGAAACACATATTTTGCTATTTGAGGTCACTGATACCAGGTCAGGTCACAGAGGTCAGGTCACTGGGGGGTCACAATATGAAAGTGTCGTGTGATACATGTTTTATGGTCCATTTTACATGACAAATGCGATTATGTGGGTCAGACAGACTTTAGGGCCAGCTTAGGTCACGTTTTGGTCAAGGTCAGGTCAAGGTCAGGTCAAGGTCAGGTCAAATTAGGTCAAATTTCAAAGTTGATAATATTTTTGCATAAAATGGGTATCGATTCGATGCAGCTCGTCACGGGGAGTTCAATGGTGGTCTCCGTTTTGCGCTACGAGGTCTAGAATTGCTAAAAATTGAGTTCAAAATTTTGACGTCATCAATTTTTAACAGTTTTTTCGCTATAACTTGGCCAAAAAAAGAGGTATCGATCTAAAATTTGGTATGTATATCGAAGAGCGCAGGGTCTATCACATATATTCCGGTTTTTTCGAAATTCGAAAAATTTTTGGAAATTTTTTGAGTTTTTCTGAAAAAATCAATTTTTTTGATTTTTGGGGGTCAAAATCCAAAAATTTCGAAAATCCGAGATAGCAGTTTTGTAGCGCCGTCTTTTCTCTACACAACCACATAAAGAACTTTAAAATTGCTTGTTAACTGTAGAATTGGTGAGCGTTTCAAGATGTCATGTTTTTTGCTCATTTTTACTCGAACATGACCTCAGTTTGACCTCAATAACTCCTGACCTGAGGTGACCTGTGACTTGAAATTTTGTGTGAAGGTGTCAAATTGATGTCCGGTAAGGTACCCAAAATTTGGCGGCGCTGCGCGCCGCCGTTTTCTCGCTATTTAAGAAAAACCACAGGGGGGGGCCAAAATGGCCCCCCCCCATCAGGGCGCGGGTTAAGTTTTACCTGGTGGTGATAAAAATATCATACTAATACAACTATCAAGGGTTTTTCTAGCCAGTCTAAACTTATCTCCCAGAAACTCCTTGGCTCGACAGTAAAAAGAAATGGGAATAACAATTATTTAAAGATATTTGTTTAAAAAATTGAGTTTGGATCCTTACATTCGGAGTAGACATAAGAATTAGTGCAGCTCTCAATCACGTAAAACGTCTGGGCCGTGGACGTATGGTCTTACTGTAGTGGCGTGTTGTGGGATTCACGAGATCACAGATCTTGTCCTTATTTTGTTTCCAGATCATGTGAGCTAATTTGCGACAATATCTTTTCATGTAGATTCCAATGTGTTCATAGATCTTAACTGGTAATTTGGTTTGAGATCCACTGAGATTAGGGACCCAATACTCGGATGGGTGCACATCAAAACAGCATGCCCAATGTTAGCAATTTCATTCTAGAGAGCTCGAGGAGGCACCAGCTCCGCCCTGTCCGGGTCGTCAGCCTGTTGCTGAGGCAGCCACCCTCCTGGCCCGGAAGCTGCCCCGGTGGTGCCATCCTAAAACTGCTGTCACACGCACACGGCGCCGAGTGCGCACTTCCCTAATGGACAGGTCTGAAAATGGCAGAACGAGGAGTGTCCTGTTGACTTACAGCACAACTGTGTAACTATGTAACTGTGCTTTAAACTTACCAAGACGACCATGTTTACCTATTACAGCCAATGGCCGTCGGTACTGACTGATCTGACTGATCGTTGATAATTTCCATCGCGGAATCGCACTGTGAAAATGCAACAGTTTACAGCAAGCACAAAGCACGTTGTTGAGCACGGTAACTATTGAAAAAATAGTTCGTTATTTCAATTTCGGGAAATAAGAAAGCTTTGCACAATTGATTCCGCACACCTGCAGTGTGACAATATTCCTCTGTGATTTCAGATGGCCATCATATTTTAACCATGATATGTAAGGCGCCTAAAGGTTCAAATACGAGCGACCGCAGAATGAGCTCTCACGTGCGCCGGTGCGTTGCGAGACCCAAAACGATTTCTGCCGGCCACCCTTTTAATTAACAACGGTGTAGTGCACGTGCACACGTGCAATAGCACCCCAAACGTGATGCACATAAATGTATCAGCCTGGTGGATACCCGCTGATAGCCCAAGCTTCAGCACAATTGACTCAGTGATTGCTGAGTTATTATTATGGGAACAAGCTGGCCGCTAGGCACGTCTTCCATTTTGTAAGTGACACGTGTCGTGGTCGCCATCCGCATGCATTGAGAGCAGTCAGCTACTTGGAGAAGGGATATCGCTTCCCTACAGGCTACAAAAACACCGCAAGTCAATCGGTTCGGCAGCTGCTGAGATATGTATACCTAAGCCTCTCAAAAATGTGAGCCCAGCGGGCTGGGACCGGCCGGCCGGCCGATATTACAAGAATGTTCCGGCTTAGTCTACGATAGACTCGCTCTAGAGCGAGTCATCTCATCTAGATAGATGATGAGCAGCCGCTTGGTCGGTTAATCCACGACAAATACATACGATGCCCGACACGCTCGCCCATAATCACAACTCATGGACTATTCTTGGGCGCGTTAGATGGCGTTAAACTATGTCCAAATCAAATGGCCGGGATGAATATCAGGAAGACAATCACCATGGCCTATTCACGGGAATTGTAATAAGATCATTGCGATTCTCGGAATGCCGTCTGGAGGTAATTGTCGTGAAATACAGAACTTAGGCGCAGTGCCAGTAGTGTGCAGCGCTGCCATTCGAGCCGGTAACGGCTGCATCACAGAGGACTGCGCTAACCACCCTGTTTGCGGGCAATGCAGCCTGAGCTGGGGCTATACCGGGTGTCCCAAAAGTAAGGTCATGATTTAAAACTTAAATATCTCGAGAAGTAAGAGTCCGAATCACTTCCAATTTTAACACGTGCAAGGTACATCCATAAAATTATTTTCTTGCATGCTTAAACCATTTTTGATCATAACTACACCGAGCAGTAGGCATAAAACTGAGAAGGTCGAAATTCAACTCTTAGAGAGGGTCCGTCATTTAAAACAAAGGGTAAATACCGCCCAGTTTTCGGCCCTAAGCAGGCCCTATCAGCTCGCCCTATCTCTGAACTCCTGCATAGTTTCGCCTCAACCGGTAAAACGTCAGAAAAAGGTATAATATACGCACAGGGCATGTATACTTAGCCACCTGTGCTTCGAGGTCCTGAGGACGACAGCGGGAATCGGGTGAAAATAAATCAAGAGAGGTGGCCGAGAGTCCTCCCAGTGGTTCTTCCGCTCGTCGCAACGCAGCTGTGCCGACACCATCAACCAGCAGTGGTTTCAGCAGGATGGAGACTATGCTTGCACCGTCCTGAAGATCATGCATTGTCTCCGAGAGTGGATGTGAGATCGCGTAATTTTCAGTCAGGGCAACGCCATTGAATGGCCTCCGCGGTCACCTGACGTTACACCTTCATATTTTTATTCTCTGGGTACACAACGGAAAGGTTGTCTTTTAGGACAACCCAACGAGCCGGGAAGAACTAAAGGATGATCCCTCCGAGCAAACATAAGCGGCATCTCACCGGAGAATCGCTCCAGAATAGTGGAGGAAGTAAAACGCAGTCTATTCGTGCACGCGGCCCGAAATGGTAGCCATGCAGAAAAGCAGCAAATGTGGGGCTACGAGCCAATGTATTGTCTCATATGTATATCAAAATAAAATTTTATAAAATGCTCTTTCATATGATGTCCTATTTATTTCTATCCATCGCGTATTTTTGGCGGTGTGGCCAAAACAAATGATGACCTTACTTTTGGGACACCCTGTACATATAGGCGACCGACAGGAGCTCAGTTCTGCTCAATACCGGCCAGGAACTACCTCTTTAACTGCTCACCATTTTTAGCTGGTTGAGTTCTGCCGGTTGGTATAAGCGCCTGGTGCCGTGTCCGGCTGGCTGATAACGCGAATTTGTCTCGCAGCTAATCTGAAGGGCGTGACCTGGGCGGCCTAGAATCTGGTGATATACGGCCCCTGGGCAGCCGATAAGCCTCTCAATGGAGCCACGGGAGCGCAGCGGCCCGCAGTTTGACGGCCCGATCTGGGATGCCGGGCCAGGGACCAATCGGAAGATGGCCACATGTGATTTAGTGCGAGTTCGCTGAAGGGTAATGAAGAGCTTCTGATCCAATACTCGGCTCATATGAAGCTGCCACATTCAGGTGCCAGAGGGGGAGATGCATTCTGATGGCCGCTACGCATGTTTCGTCGCTGCTCAACCTCCTGTTGGTTTAATGTTCTTATAATTATGCGGCATAGTTTATGCCACTAGAAGACTAGGCGATGCTCTTCCACGTACGTACGTCTGCAAATGTGTTATTCGCCGACATTGCCACTGACATATGTTTGAATGTTAGGCTTCCTATACAGTATACTGTCAGTCAGCCTACTGATTTTTTTAACAAATTTGCTAAGCGTAAAATGATTAATATTTTTCAACCTTTAACTGCCAGCAACTTACAGCGAGCCGCTGTTTCGCCACCAACGCCAAATAATCTCCGTAACATACTAATTCTTGAATTGCAGTAGTGGCTCCTTTCTTTCATCAGCTACGTAAGTTGCCTACAGGGCTCAGTTTGTTTGTCTGTTTGAGCCTGGCAAAGTTCTGATCAATTTTCGGGTGTCGTTTCCAGCGTCTGACCTACAGTGGCTCGACTGGGACACACTTCAGTGCTGAGAAAATCAAAATATGTAACTTTGTACCGAGTTTCCTCGAAGAGAAGGGAAGGGTGGGGATCTCAAGACCTCAAAGGCGACAAATCGCCCAAAGGCGATTTGTACGCAGCGGGCAGAGAGGATGGCCGGACGGCCGCGCCGGCTCGGAGGGGAATGTAAAAGGACGCGGGAAGGCAGGGATAAGGAAGGAGGGAAGAACGTGGTGGTGCATGGACCGCTATCCGATTTATGACTACCATGGTGTTAAACACCGACTGGGTCGCGAGCTGCTGGTGGAGTTTATCGGATGCACCTGTGCGCCAGTTATCACTGCAGTTTTGTGGTCATTTGCGCCAGACAGTGAAGTGCAATCATGAAGCCTGGATTATGCAAAGCTGGAAACTTTACAATTTAAACATATTTTTGCTTACAATTAACTTCACAGCTTCGCTAGCCTGATAAAATGGCCTGAATAAGTCAGTGTTTGAGTTTGACTATTTCCTGTCCGATATTTTGAAAAAGCTTCCTGTCGTGCCTAGATGGGAAGGCTGCTGCTCTGCAGTCTAAATTCGCAGCCGATCAATGCGCGCTGAGATAGGCCGATATACAGTGGCCGGTGATTGCCTTGAGCCAACGTCCGGCGGCCGTTGCAGCGCGGGCAGCTCTGTATCGCCTCTCCGAGAAGTGGCCGGCCCACGCCAATGACCGGGGATAGCCGGCCGCGCGCCGGGATAAACTGACCGACTGACCGGGTCAGACCAGGGCCCTGTTTCACGGCGGAGCGCTGCAGTGCGCTGCGCGCGTCGGCGCGTTGGGTTTCCATGGCAATATCAACAAACTCCCCTCTGACGCTACGCTATGACGTCATCGCAAAACGCTAGCACCGCAGCGCCAGCACCATCCGCACGCTAGCAGTATTCACATTCAAACTTCTGTTCAATTGATACTAGGTTCTTAAAGGTCTCTGTTCGAAACGCGATCTACCATAAGCTAACGGATCGCACCCAACGTCATTCGAGTGACGTCAGGGGTACGCCTCAGCTCCCAGCGCGCTGCAGCGCGCGCAGCGTCGGGCGGTGAAACAGGGCCCAGAGCGGACTGTGACTGTGACTGACTGACCGGGTCAGACCAGCGGCCTGTGACTGTGACTGAATGGACTATGTAACCTCTGTCGACCACAGCCATGTGAGCTAACAGACTCCGAGCGGCTCCGAACACTTGACGTCAGCTGTGTCCAGTCTGTGGTGTCAGCTGTGTCCAGTCTGTGGTGTCAGCTGTGTCCAGTCTGTGGTGTCACTTGTGTCCAGTCCTTGCCGTCAGCTGTGTCTATTCCGTTGTAGTCCGTAACGTCAGCTGTGTCTAACGGTCCGTAACATTAAATCTGCCGACGACATTGAAACAACATCTGAGACGCGGCCTTTCGGTCACGACCTTAACTCGTTTGACCGAGGCGATCCTATCTGGCCAGCCCACCGTGACTCGGACGGCTGAGGTCGGGAGGGTAGCTGCGCGCTGGTCTGGGTAAATATGAGTACCAGGCGGTGCCCCACGGGGCAGCAGAGGTACCGATGCGTCCGCCGTCCCAGGGGATCGTTTAGCCACCCGTCCGGTGATGGAGCGGACCACGCACGTGCCCCCCCCCCCCACCCCCACCCCCACCTGGCTCCGGTGGGTGACCGGGTGACCCCGGAGATTGATGTGCAGCCGTGTGGGTGCGGCCACAAACAGCAGCTCACAGGTCAGTCGCTGTTTATGTGTGGAGAAGGGGCATATGATAATGGTCGTCAGACTTAACTCTTTCCCTAACTTAGGGGGGAGGGGTGGTTGGACGGGCCCCCTCGATTTTTCGCGAATAACTTGCGTAGAAGAAGGTCAATCGCGACAAACTTGCAGTACACTCGCGCTTATCCATTTTACATACACCATGAGAATTTCACGACCCTGACCTAGATGACCTATGACCTGTGACCTGTTTCTCGAGAAGATATCAGGACGGATTAAGATTTGGCATATGTCAGCGCATATTATCTGTGCATTTCCAAACTTCTTATAGTTGTAAACGTTTCGACCAGTAAAATCATGTTTATCTTATACATTTTGGTGGGTGTTTAGGTTACGTGAAGGTCGGGTCAAGGCCATTGACCTGAAGTGACCTCGGGTGACAACTAACAGCTTCGAGTTTTGTGACTTAGCAAGGTAGTTTTTTTGCTGATTTCGAATTTAGCATCCATCTTATCATTTTAAAAGTATAGTTCTGGTGCGTATGCAAAATGTTATGAAGCTGTTACTTTAGATAGCCAGCGGGACGCCAGCTGATTGGCATGATCTTCCCTGACCCGAACTATCCCAAATGCATGAATACATCGTCTCTGTTCAAAACTAATACGGACTTCGATACCAGCGCACTGAAAATACGTGACAGCCTCATTTAAGAAGTTCCAGCAGGTCCAGATTTTTATCTTCAAAATGCCGTCTACCAATGACCTGTGAGCTCAAAATTGGGTAACATCGGCTTTCTCTCGTAGTGGGTAACACGCTCGTTTTTTTCTATAGAAGCTCTAGCTCGATCAGGGCCGAACGGCTGCGGAAGGGGTCCTTTGGACCCCATTACGTTAGTGGCTAGGAAAACTCGAATACTGGCGAGGGTTAAATCATGTATTGCGTTGGAGAACAGAGCTTGTCAGCTGCCTCAGCAAGCAACAGGACGTTCATCCTGATATATGCATACCTATAACCTATGTATTTCGGTTTCATCCAGAAATGATTTATGCTCAGTCGTAGGAGAAAATCAGCATATCACTTATCATTGCACAATGCACTAGGTATAGTAGAAATTTTGTGCGCACAATGTCTCTCTGTGTGTCTGTCCGTCTGTCTGTATGTGCGTGCTGATTCTTTCTGCTACGGCAGCGCTAA
This sequence comes from Amphibalanus amphitrite, assembly GCF_019059575.1. NCBI lineage: Eukaryota > Metazoa > Arthropoda > Thecostraca > Balanomorpha > Balanidae > Amphibalanus > Amphibalanus amphitrite. The sequence goes on along the minus strand of NW_024883457.1, from coordinate 46,349 downwards.
CCTAGCCAGCAGCACCGCTATGAACCGACAGCGAGCCACTCCAACTCAACCGAGCCGGCCCTTCAGTCCCGAGCCTTCCCCGCGTATCACAGCCGGCGCGCTCGTTTGATAAAGGTCACTGAGCAGTGGGCAAGGTCTGGCTTTGAAGTGCTGAACCAGTGCCGGACTGTTGCACCAGCCGTCCCTTTCCGCCTGTCCACCGGCCTGTGAGCTGCGAGGAACCGTAAAACGGTGTGCTGCGCTCCTGTCTCTCACGGAGGAACGGAGCACGCTCCGCCGGCCCTCAGTCCTGTACTTCTGTCATGTGTTCCCTGGTCTGTCTTTGATCTTACATAACACATCCGCTACATCCGCTACATCCGCTATACTGTTCAAATAATATTGGAATATTTCCCACTACCTACATGGCTTTATCCCCGCCCTAATTGACCGCATTGAACTGTCGGAAGCCACCACAGGCTGGCTGCACACAAGTGAACCTGAATCTGGGGGCGGGCAGGGGCTCCTTTGATGGTGGTACACCGGGCGCCCGAGAGCATCCATATTTCCACAAACACAAACACAAAATAAGCCCTCCCCGAATTGGTGCCAATCCCGAGTGGTTTTCTCGTGATTGCTCGAAACACGTTAGCAAAGGACTGGCAGTTTGAATACCTAACCCACAATACAATCCGGATCTTTTGACACCAACTGCATTTTGAAGTCAGGTCAGGTCACTGAGCCATGTCGTCATAAGTGAGCCTCTGCTCGGTCCCAAAATGTCGCAACGTCGCAATATCCTCAGTGCCAGGAAACTTCCCGCAGGAAGATGAAGCCTGCAGGATAAAGCAAGCGAGTCTTCATACCTTGTATGGGTATGTTTTTCCATAATGGTCTCATAAGATTAGACAAGTCGCGTGACTTCACCATTGTAGGGGAAGCGGGGGGAACACCGCCACTGTGGGAAACACCGCCACCCCATCTGGCGGCGAAAGTATGAAATGTTAAGTGTAAAAATCCGTTATTTCCTATTAACCGCACGAAGGTAAGCGTCTTCTGATTTGTGTTCCGGTGTTTCAGTGTAATCGAAGCTCAGTGTGGGCATTTAAAGAAAAATGCACATTCTCTTATAAAAATTCGATGAGTTGGGAGCACTTTTGAATGTCTTTAAGTAGAGACTCATTTTGATTTACTTGATTACATCGAAAAATAGGACTGATCGGCTTTGCCCTGTAAGAAAGGTTTGCTTGAACCGTGTAGTACATTCTTGCCGCTGGCGATTTTTGCTTGTGATCACTTATTGGGGAACACCGCCACCCCGTGGCGGTGTTACCCCGATTGAGGTTGCGATGTTTCCTGTTCGTAGCGTGATAAGTGACGAAACTCCAAAGACACGCTTTATTTATGTTCGTAGATGTTCCTAAGCCGGGAATAAGCAGCTTATTTGATTTTTTACTATATATTTTTCATGCATCCCGACCAAGCACTTGCCAGCTGTATAAAACTGGCAAACAGCTGATGAACCTATACCTATTTAGGAGTCCATTACCGATTATTATTTGCGAAAATTACCACTTACCGACAGGAAACTCATCGCACGCGATCTCTGAACAATTAAAAGCTTTCGTAGGAATGGGTTGGGTTAACATCAACACCGGTGATGGGGTTACCCACACAATTTGTAGGCGGCAAATATGCAAGGTATTTTTTAAAGTCGTGATACATGAAAACCTTTTAGGAGCATGCAAAATAAGTACCTAAAACACGTGAGAAAATGTTTAAATATTGTAACCAAGACAATAACTACCAAAAGACTTCACACATATTCTCTCATTTTGGCGAAAAGCTTAGGGGGGGGGGGCGGTGTTACCCCCGCTTCCCCTAAGTCAAAATGGAAATATGAAAACATAATTTTGGCACTAAAAATGGTCTAAGACTACTAAAAAAAACATGGCAACGCGATTTCATACCCTCCTTGCAAGGTCTGGTGTGTTTTGCTATTTAGTCGTTGCGCGACGCATTTATTACGTCCACTTTTTATTTATTTATTTATTCGATGTCATGAAACAACAGGCGAATTGACGCCCAGTAACAGTCCATAGCAGTTATACGTTCGGAGCAGTGTAAACATTGCCTTTAGTCTTTCGTCTCTTACACATACAATCCCTCGATATACCAACCATATCTATCACACAGTCCATACAGTACATGCATAACACAATAAATACAGTCACGCGGTACACACCAGGACTCACATATTTTGTATATGTCGTCTTACTTTAGCCCGAACATCCCGCATTGAGTCGTGAAACAAATCCAAATCTGTTATCTCGAACATAAATTCATTTATGATATTGGGTGCCCTAACAAAAAGCGAACCTTTCATAGTGTCAACCCGCGCAAATGGTACATTCATGACACCACGAGCTCCTTCAATCCTCCTTGTAATTCTTGGAGCAGCATACAGCGGAAACCGTGCCAATAGTACATGTGATAATACATGTGATATAGTACATGTGATACATGTACATGTGATAATAGTACATGTACATGTGACAATAGTACATGTACATGTGACAATAGTACATGTGATACATGTGATACTTGCCAAAGATAAGGCTTAGGGAAGTTTTCAAGCTCCGGTCAACTAATGACTTATGATATTTACGTCGGTGTCTTCGACGTTGACTCTCCTCCAGCGATGCCGCTCTTTTTCGCAAAGGTCTAGTTCAATTAGGAGCCTATAAAAGCCGAACACGGACGCTATCCATAATATGACATAAAATTGCTTTATCTATTTTCAAACGTTTCGACTTTATTCAAAGTCCCAACGTCCCAAAGTCCCAAAGTCCCAATTGTCAGTAACCAATTCGTTCTTCCTTTTCAACAAGCAATTGTACCAACAACTTGGCGGCGTATGGATGGGCCTAGCTCTTTGCCAACATTTTCTTATGCTTTCATGGGAAGAATTGGCTTACTGCTCTGAATTTGTTCCTGTCCTGTATAGCAGGTATGCTGGTGATTGTTTTCTAGTTTTCCGACACATCACTCAGGTAGAAACGGTTTTATCCTTTCTTAAAGTGACCATCCCACCTTAACATTAGTTTTGACTTTTGAGTTGAGATAGCCAAATTGGTGGCCATGGCCTGCAAATACCGGGTTGGGCACTCACAGCATCGAAAAATGCTTTAATTCGTATATATGGAATTTCAAACTTGCAGTTTTCGGATTCTGAGGGGCTAATGCATTGGAATGCCCCCTTAGAATTTGTGACGTCAGCGGAGATCTAACGATTTTTAAATCTTAGACTAAAACCATCGCTAACACGTGGTGGTATACACTGCTTTGCGCGCAACGTCTGCCGCACTTCGAGGCTGCCAAAATATTGCTTCCAAATAAGTCGCTAGGAACAGCGGAGATCCCAAAAAGTAAACAGAAGTAAAAGCCTAATATCTTGAAAACCAGTGAATATTTTTCGGTGAAATTTGGTAGATATTCATTTTTGATCTTTCCGAACCAAGGGACATCATTTCTATGCCAATTCATTAACTTTTTTGAAGGTGGGAAGGTCCCTTTAACAAGCAGCATCTAAAGATTAGGTTCACTCAAGAAGTCTTAAGGCTCACTTTTTTCAAAGTCAAATCTCTGAACACTGAAGATGACTTCGAATAAAGTCGAAACGTTTGAAAATGGATAAAGCAATTTTATGTCATATTATCAGATTTCTGTTGATCCTAAAACCATCACGGACGCTATTGAACAGTGAACACTATGCATTTATTGTATAATGATTTACAGTTATAGCCGGTAATGCCGATGCGTTAAATATCCATGAATGCTTAACACTATAATCTGGGAGTTCCCAGCACAGGTAGCGACAACGAGGTCCTGTGCGAAAATGCTTCCAGTTCAGTTTGCATGAATAGTGAAATTGAAAAGAACATGTGCGCACTCAAAACAATATCGGTGTAGAAAGAAGTGAAAACAGTCTGCGCAAAATAAATAATTCAGAAACAGCCCTTCGAGCTTACATCTGCTGGCTGCCGCCCGCTAGCGTCAAGACTGAGGCCACGGTGAACAATAGTTAGATATGCAGCCTCGTGCAAACAATAGCCGTTTTCACGACGGCTAACTGGTAGTGGTACACATTTAGTGTACATTGGCTGCACCTTTGGCTCACATTTGGTAAATCTAGGTTCATTGTAGATCTTAGAAGCTATCAGCTATAGGGTTTCACTAATTGCTCAATGCCTGATGTTTCAAATTATCAGACATTGTTTTCGATTAAAACTCTGAAATAAATTCACGATATGAAGATATTTGCTGTAAAAAACATGAAGTGCAGATTTGGTCAAATTAGGTGCACTCACCAGATAGCCCGTCGTGGAAACGGCTGCTGTGTTGGTTAACTTCACAGGAATGCAACAAAGGAATGCCTACAGCAAATGCAAGGAGGGATTACTTGTTTGTTCTACTGAGTGCTAGCCGCTAGATCGTATGCATTAGGTGTGCAATGGCACGCTAAATCGCGTTATGATCGCAGGAACATAAGCTCATTGTTTTTCATGGCAATGCTACCTGTCACAGGAGTAGGCCTGATATGAGATAGGTAATTAAAATAAGTGTTGATGATTAACAAAACAGTGTGATAATTAAAAGAACGATATAGCTCGGACCGGATGACGTCACTCGCCTGTTGTGAGCCGAGTCGGCGCCGCAGCTGGCCCCTGGCGTGCCGCCGGTCCTGGGTCGGGGTCACCGCTCGCCGCCCGTGCCACCGTCACCCGCGTCCGTCGAGCCGACGCTGCTCTCTGCCGCCGCCGCCGCCGCCGCCGCCGCCGCCGCCGCCGACGACGACGACGCGCAGTCACTACGGCTACCAACGAGAGTGACGGCGCGCCGCCGGCGGCGGCAGCCGGAGCGGGCCGGGAGTCGGCAGCGGCCAGCGCGTGCCGCGGCCGACCTCCCCCAGAGGCGCTCTGCCGCGGCCGACCTCCCCGGGAAACGCGCCGTGACGCGTCTGCCGGTGTAGCTCAATGAAAACAGGATATGCAGGGGGGGGGGGGGGGGCGCTGCCGGCTCACCGGCTTATCATTGGTGCTGAGGTATTTCAATAAGCGATGGGGTCCTTGATTCACAAAAAAGCGCAATCGGAGTTTAACCCTCGCCGGCACAGGCCATTTTGCGTCCTTCGACGGCACAAGGGGGGGGGGGGTGGGGTGGGGTGGGGTTGGTACGACCCCCCTCACGTTTGGCCCCTGATCGAGCTATAGCTTCGCGGAAAAAACGAGCGTGTTGCCCGTCACGAGAAAGCCGATGATACCCAATTTTAAGGTCCTAGGTCATCGGGTGACCTTCCAGGTCAGGTCAATAATCCGAAAACCGGGAAAATCGGGACCTGTTAGAAAGTCGTAAATTGTGGCTGCTAGGAGGTTTTCCAGGGTGCTGATCATGAATATCGTGTTAGTTTTGATCAGAGATGATGTCTTTAAGCATTTAGACCTGGTCGGGTCAGGTCAGGTCAGGTCAACCGGTAGGAGTTGTGACGGGTATTCGTAATACGTGTCAACCGCCTCTGACAGCTTCGTAACATGTTACGAAGGCACCAAAACTACTTCGTAATGTTCAAATGGTTGCCAAATTCGAATTCATCTCCAAAAACTAGCCTGGCAACATGTAAAACTCGAAAAAGTGAACCGAAGTCACCCGAGGTCACCAAAGGTCAATGACCTGACCTGACCTTCAGGTGACCTTGACACCCACCCTAATGTATGGGAGCGACATCAAATCACATGTTTGAACGTTTGAAACCACAAAAAGCTTGCAAAGTGCAAACGCGCGGCTAATGTTAGCCGACATACGCCGAATCGCGATTCCGGCCAAACATGGTCTCGGAAAAGAGGTCACAGGTCAAAGGTCATTGGGGTCAGGGCCATGAAATTTTCAGGGTAGGTGTAAAATTGATCAATGCGAGGGTACTGAACGTTTCGTCGCGATCGGCCGCTTTTTACGCGAGTTATTTGCGAAAAACCTTAGGGGGGTTGCATCAACCCCCCCCCCCCCTGTGCCGGCGAGGGTTAACAGAGAATAGCGTGAAAGGAGCGCTAAAACTTGTCGGCGTCGGCAGGCATGAGGTAAGCTACAGAAATGAAAACAGCGGTGCAGTGCATTTGGGTTGGCCATATGTAGCTCCTTTGGCGGCCTGGGTCAGTCAGTACAAATCAGCTACTTAGCGCTCGCCGGCCGAGGGGATACCCCCCCCCCCCCCCAAAGGGTTTTTCTTTCGCGATTAGGTCAATTAAGGGCGAAACAGGGAGCAGAGGTCGCATTTCCAAATTTAAAATTTAGAAGGGGTCGCTCCCCTCCTTCAGGGAGGCAGGATCCCATTCCATCAATTTGCTTCATTCGAATGTATCGTTAAAAAATTAGCCGTCGCACTTATGGGGAGGTCCAACGGACCCCCTCGATTTTTCGTGAATAACTCGCGCAAAAAGCGGCCGATCGCGAAATATATAACAATATAACAGAAGCACTATATAAAAGTATATATTATATAACAATAGCCAAAACATAAGACATACCTATGAGGTACACAATGCGAAATGTAACAAGTGTTGCAATCGACCGCAACTCTCCCTACTTTGACCGTGAAATCACGTCTGTGAGCTTGATATTGCATTTGCCACGAACTTCATTTCAACCTAGGATTTATACATGGGCGTTTGCAGTGACCTCGAGGCGCTACAGCTTTTGGCCAATGTTGGCTGAATCATGAAGCGGTTAAAGGGACACTCCCACCTTAACATTAGTTTTGAGTTGAGATAGCCAAATTGGTGGCCATGGCCTGCAAATACCGGTTTGGGCACTCACAACATCGACAAATGCTTTTATTCGGAGATATGGAATTTCAAACTTGCAGTTTTCGGATTCTAAGGGGCTAGTGCATTGGTATGCCCCCTTAGAATTTGTGACGTCAGCGGAGATCTAACGATTTTTAAATCTTTTACTAAAACGTTTGGTAGCACGCGGTGGTATATGCTGCTTTGCGCGCAACAAATGCCGCACTTTCAAATAAAGTCGCTAGGAACAGCGGAGATCCCAAAAAGTAAACAAAAGCAAAAGTCTAATATCTTGAAAACCGGTGAATATTTTTCGATGAAATTTGGTAGATATTCGTTTTCGCTCTTTCTGAACCGAGCGACATCACTTTCGTGCCAATTCATTAACTTTTTTGAAGGTGGGAGGGTCCCTTTAATATCACAGGATATTGGTTTGAATTGGCTGATTATATTTTCATTTACAGAAAGAATGATTACTTAAAAAGGACGGACAAATGACACATGACAATTCCACGACACACAATTGGTTTGAATGACAAGTGAGCACTGCCGGCAGCGGTTACTTGATAGTCGACCTGCAGCGTCTCGACACCCACGGTCACCAATTCACCAGCTCGTATGTGACTATAGCGAGTACCTACCTACATTGCACGATGCGCATCCATATCATATAGCGGCTAGGCCGACTAGGATACACGTGACTAGCATCGAAATCAGACGATCTGATTTCGATACTCTGCAGGCATTAGTATGTACATTAGTATGCGTTTCGCTAGGATCCAGGGTGAAAATCAAGGCAAGTGGAAAATCAGCAAAGCAGCAGCAGAACGTAGGTATCGATTCGCAGTGTTCTGCATAAATATCGTGCACTGAAAAGTGGTAGGCGCAGCCCATGGGTCAATGGCGCAACCAGCACTGGACCGATGGACCTACATATACGGTCTATTTTGTTGGCTAGTCCCATTCTACCTCGTAATGGACTACTTCAGATGTTTCTAGGTGATGGTCGTGGCACGTGGGCCACGTCTCAGGGGTGTCAAGGCTGTTCCGCTATGTAGGTACCGTTTTTGAGAGGCCTTATCTGAGCAACCGCTGCGCCGATCGACATGTCGGTTATTTTTGTACGGTATGCCTCATCTCTTATTCATGTATAGAATCACCTGGCACATGGCAGAATAATTCTCCAGCTGCATCAAAGGGCAGTCGAATTTATGGTAAAACGGATAGGATCATCTGGTGCATGAGACCGCTTGTCGATCGGTCGGGTGGTTGCCGAGTTACAGAAGATAATGCAATAGAAGCGCGCCGGGGCCGGATCGGGCTGTTCCCGCTGAGTTTCTCCCTTTAACCACAGATAAACCCATTCACTCGCCGCAGATGTGCCGCGATCGCCCGTTCGACTGAAATTCCCACTTAATTCACGCCTCTATGTGTCATCTGAAGGCTGGACGCTGTCCATCCTGGCTCAGATTCTATAAGGACAAGCCATACATGTCTCTGGCTCGGAAGTCCTGCTTCAGCTATACGAGGCGTGCCGACGCCGGCAGAGCCCTGACGTGCTCTCCAAGTGCCAATCACGTGCCCCGACACCAGACATTTCCGACGCCGGCAGGTCACATCAGTCATGTTCTGATGAATTTAGGAAGACCTTCCGACATCAGCTACATTCGAGACCGGCCAGAGAGTGTCACATGCTTGGTCTCCATGTGCCATTGCCACGGCGCATGTAAAACTTAAACTGCTCACTGAAACTTGTATCCCTTCCGATCTTTCCCATAAGTTTGTGACATGTTCGGTAATTTGTTGCCAGTTGTTTTGCTGAATGGCGCACACCAATGCACTGTAATGGAACGTCGCTCTGCACTGGCATTTGACTGCGCTAGAAGGCTTACAAACTGCAATGCATTGAGCATCCGAGTCGTGGATTAAATTATCAAACTTGAGGTCTAGATTGGCCTTCTCTTTCTTCTTTTCCGTTGATATGTAGTTGAAGACATCTTTGAGCCGTCTTCTGCCGTGGTCACGTACTATGATATCATAAAGTCTTTCTTTTGATGGAATCAAAAGTAATATAAAGTTTAATGTTAGGCATGACACGACATTCATGTATTAAATTCAGACCGGTTTCGAATCACAAGATTCATCTTCAGTGACAAAACTCTTTTCAAATTAATACAGGACACATATTCAAACACACTTTTGATCATAAAATATATCGCACACGCACATGCAATAGTTCGAGTTCAGCTTCGAATTAGAAAACTGCCTAATGCAATTAAAAGTACAATGACGTACACAACGAAACTACATAAAAGTACACAGTTAAGCAGTGATACGTAGTGGATACGCCGAGGACATGTCGTTGATTTGCGGCCTCAGACGATGAATATACAACGATTCCAGAATTCTTAAATCAGGGAATGTACTGCTTCTACTCAAAATTTGAAAGTCGTCTATCCCTAGTGATGATTGACATGACAAGGCATGGTCTCTGATGGATGATGCTGAGGGAGATGACAGTAGTTGACCTGTACGATGTGACTTGCCTAAGTGCTGAGCTACTCTGGTGTACAAGCGTTGGTAAGTGGAGCCAACGTATGACGCCTGGCATGAGGCGCAACTATATTTGTAAACCACACCAGAGATGCTCGACTTGGGCAGTCTATCCTTGTAGCGAAACATAGATCCTATGGTTAATCTGTTACGCAATACTATTTTTGGGTTCAAATATGGGTAAAACTTGCTGAGAACTTCTAGAACTTCTTTTTGCATTTTAATGGACTGTTCCCCAAAGTATGGGAGCACTAAGTATTTCTCGAGTTTGTTGACAGTGACAGAGCTTTTTATTTCCTCAAAGCGCTTCTTCAGGAAGTCGCCGACAGTTCGTTCTACAAATTGTTTTGGAAAACCATTGTTGCAGAAAAAGGACGTTAAAAACTTTACTTCACTGTCGAAGAGTAGGTAGTTTGAACTTATTTTGAAGGCACGGTAAATCGCTGAATTCACTATGGCTCTCTTCACAATCATTGTACTTTTAATTGCATTAGGCAGTTTTCTAATTCGAAGCTGAACTCGAACTATTGCATGTGCGTGTGCGATATATTTTATGATCAAAAGTGTGTTTGAATATGTGTCCTGTATTAATTTGAAAAGAGTTTTGTCACTGAAGATGAATCTTGTGATTCGAAACCGGTCTGAATTTAATACATGAATGTCGTGTCATGCCTAACATTAAACTTTATATTACTTTTGATTCCATCAAAAGAAAGACTTTATGATATCATAGTACGTGACCACGGCAGAAGACGGCTCAAAGATGTCTTCAACTACATATCAACGGAAAAGAAGAAAGAGAAGGCCAATCTAGACCTCAAGTTTCTTTCAACATGTAAGACCTACAATATTTTTCCAAAGTTTTTACGCTTCAAATTATCAAACATTTAGGCGCTCTATTGGCGACTCGACAGGTTCGGCCGTGACAGACGTTGCATTTGAGCACTCGCATCTCGTTATAGGTAAATGACTTGGACGCCATGCATTTGCTTGTTGGACGATTTATTAGGGGAAAGAAGTCAGATTGCGCCCTGTTCTTAAATGCGCCACACCTTCCTCCTGCCCAAAATACGATTCTAACGAATAGGGTAGCCTGGGGCAAGACGCCCCAGATAATTTATTTTGCTACATAACTTTTGTCCTACATCACCTGGAAGGCCAAATTTGTGCTCAATGCGTTCTTGGGACATTTTACTTTAAATTCCACCCCTCAAATTCATTCACTTATGATCGGACTCCCAGATATGAAGTGATTTGTGAAGCAACTGCAAATGGGGCATTTTGCCCCAACCCCAGGGCAAAACGCCCCACGGCCCGGGGCAAGAAGCCCCATACTCTAGATTAAAGATTAAACATGCTAGTTGACCAAATCTTATATGAGAGGTCCGTTAGACCTTGGGAGGCACAGCACTGAAGGTAGCACCTTCCAATTTCCATCATATCAGGTGTTCAGCTATGACACTATTGTATGAGCAGGTTTTTCACCTGCCTCATAAGGCCAAATAATATATATTTAATTGCCCGGTCCGAGTACTTTACCAGACATTATTCGGTCGCTTTCCCAAGGGTGTTTTAAAATAATGTCCGAACGAAGTGAGGACATTATTTTATCGAAAATAGCGTCCGAACGGAGTGAGGATGCTATTTTCGAAAATTGCACGAATGAAATGAGTGCAATTTTCGCATTGAATGTGCGAGCCTGCGAGCACATTCAATGAGAACACCCTTGAGGAAAAGCGACCGTATCATGGCTGGCATAGTATTCGGACTGGGCAATTAAATTTATTATAGTAAATTTTTGGCACCGAGCACCAACGCATCTGTGAGAAAGGGTTCGCTTTTGGGCTTCGACATCAAGGAGGGGCACCGAAGAGGGGGGAGTGGGGGGCTGCAAATGAGTAAAGCTGTGGGCGTATAATAATGAAAATTATTGCCATTAGACTTTAACACACGATGGGCGAATAACGAAATTAATCTACCACTTGTGTCCTTTTTCATAAAGCCTGGAATTGTAGAATTGTAGTTGTAGTTTGTAGGTTTGTACTTTCGATTGTACAAATCTGTTTCATAAAGGAAAAAGTACAATCCGAAAGTACAAACTACAATTCCACAAACCTACAACTCACATTCGGCAATTATCAGCCAAAAAACTAGCAATCTGTTTCATAAAAAGAACGGTTCCTCTGATTTTGGGATTTACTTGACGGAAAATACAATCGAAATCTACAACGCCCTAACCGTGTGTAGATTTTCGAAGATGAAGTATAGGAATCAGCTTAGCGTTGCTAATAATTTAATTCAATAATAACCATAATGCTCAGATACACGATGGCCGTTTTCACGACGGAACTTTCGCAGAGGAACTTATTTGATACCTAAAAAGTACCTACCCTTAGAGGCCTTAACATCCCTCAAACTGAAATATTTTATGTTCAAAATAATTTTAGAAGTTTAAATCCGGGCATTTTTTGCCCTCAAATCACTTATTTATTTACAAACACAGCAATTTTTGGTTCTAGTAGCCCACCTTTCGACTATGAGGTATTAAATCAGCGTGGCAACTTGCTCCCTCTTTGCTCCCTCGGGTATCTAATTCCGGAATTCTTAAAAACAAGGAAAGTATATATCGATTTCTCTTTTATACCTATTCAGTTATGTTTTAATGGTGATTAAAATATGACAAATTTTTTAATTACATTTCATATAAGAAAACACGCAAAACAATGAAACAAAAATAACTACGGCAGATAATTACCTTCAGGTATCTAATTCCGACCAATCAGCACCTCAGTAGGATATGACGTCATACAAGAATGGTGGTGAGGGCCGTTTGCAGTCCCGGCCGGTAGGTCACGTGACCGCCGGGCGCCTCGGGTCACGCGGCGGTCGGGAGTCGGACGCGGGGCGTGGTCGCGGGCGGACGCGCGGGGCATCATGCTTTGCTTTGCTTGCTTTGTCAACTTCATATAACTTATTATCGCATTCGTGTGAAAGCCAAACACTGCTCAGTGCCCTTAGAAATTGAGTTTTGGAAAGCTCAAGTTCCTATAGCTCCTCAGGTCGGCAACAGTTGAAGCCTCATCTGAACCCATGTGAAAAAAACGAGGGTAAGGAACCTTGTGTTGCTTTTTCTTTTACCGTCATAATTATCTCAAACCATCACAATTTTGAGTTGCCACATTGTCTGCTTCACTACATTCGTGTAAAACGTGGGTGAAGGCTGGTGGCTCAAAGAAAGGTGAAGATATTTCTTTAAGTGCCTAATCCGTGAAATTGAAATATCCCGGCTTTACAAATCTACACTTTTCATTTTCTCCACGATACATTTTTTAAAATTGTTTAAATTTTATCTACATTTGTTAAAATCGGGGCTTTGGTTTTGTGTAAACTAGATCATAAAGTTTACTGTAGTTTTGTGTAACCTGATGGCTGAAGAAAATAGTAATTTTGCTAAAATGATGTGCGGAAATTTGTTGCTTTCCAAATCAAATTACTCATACCTATATTCAGGGACCGCGGATTCAAATTCTCGTAGGGTGTGCAAGATGTGGCGATTGGGCCCCCCATCTCACGCCGGGCCCCTTCCAAAAAGTCAGCGCCGCCACTGCTCCGGAAAAAGCCGGTTCTAAAGAAGCGTGGCGGGAAAACCTTCAAAATTGACGGTCGTAAGATGACTGAGCGAGCATCTTACGGTCAGGAGATGCATGAGCAGAGTAAATGCACATGCATGCATGCAACGTGATCCAAATCGATCTGCGATTTTCCCAAGCAGGCCCCCTAAAGTCTTACAGTGACCTTCAAGAGTCCCTACGGGCCTCAGAGAGCCCTTTTGCACAGTTGATGTTGGCACACTTCTTTTTATCATGGATTACATGAATTAGTTTAAAAATAAAACTTAAATAAACAACAATAAAACACGGCCGGCGGGATGTTTGGGCCCATCGATTTGGCCCCTATGACCTATGGGGGTCTGGCCTCCGGCCCCCTTAGCTTCCCCATTGCTCTACGGCCCCATAAAGGCCGCACGCCAGCTCCTGAGACCCAACGCCGGCAATTCTAAGGGTCACCGGCGCACCGCACACGGACTTTGAAGGTCCCATAACGGCCTCTAGAATACCTCATGTACAGTCCACAGCAGAGCAGAAGTAATGTGGGGTTTCAGTCATGGGTATGTTCTGCTTCTGAAGCTTAGGAACGATTGACCAGACTACAATGAAATTTTGAATGTAGCTTATATGTATCGTCACCCTTGCAGCTGCAACTTAACCCGGCCGGGCCCGGGGGGTAATCCCAACCACCGCAGCCCGGGGGGGCGTTTTTCGCCCCCCCCCCCTGTCTAACTCCGTAAATAAGGGAGCTACGGAAACAAAAGCGATACCAAACGAAAGGTCCTTACGAGACGATTCCAAAGCACCTAACATTTTTGACCTCAGCTCAATTTTCAAGGTCAGAGGTCAAGGTCAAAGGCAAAAACCGGCACATGTGTAGTGATCTCAAAGTAAGCCTTCTAGAAGACCGCAAGCTGCATCAAACCGGCAAAATTGGGTGTCAAACGAAAGAAGAGAATCTGAGGATTCCGAAAATGTGCTCAAAATCAAAGGTCAAGGTCAAGGTCACGCTCAAAATTGACCTCAAACTTGGCACTTTTTCGCACATCTTGCGTGCTAACTTCCAAGATGTTTTGAAATGTTTTTAGGCTTATCAGCTCCCTATTTGTGGTTCATCTTACGATACAAGGCTGCTCAAAGGTCAAGGTCACAGAAGAGTATCCTTGCTAGAGGCTATTTCACTAATTCAAGTTAGTAATAATAAATAAGACAATTTTGCCATCCAGAGGCTCTAAATGAAGGCTTAGAGAAAAATAGATGCCAGATTCGTGATCAGCGGGTACAAATCCATCATAAACGACCTTTCATGTGTCAAGGTCAACCAGAGGTCATTCGAGGTCACATGAGGTCAACATAAAATTTGACCTTTTCCGAACAAAATATATATCATTCGACGCGGCTTGACAAGGCGAATGCGATGGTACCACTGCTGTAGCTCTAGGACCATTTTTGTTTAAGTTATTTACGAAAAACTAAAACCACATTTCGGGGTCGTTGACCTGACCTCTGACCTCAGGTCACCAAAACTATTTTTCTATTTTTCTCTAGGTCAAACGCTACACAACCGTGCTTGTAATTTGTTTTTATCTCTAAAACTCCATTTTAGCAGCTATTTGAAGTTTGCGTCTGTGACGCCGAAGTTTGCCGTGCAGGGGTCTAGAAAAATGGACCTTGTGACGTCATCAAGGGGGCTAGGTCCAAATTTTTTACTTCAGAAGATGTCAAATTCATGGGAGAAAAGGTACTGAAAGTTTCGCTTTCCTATCCCAAAGCGTTCGGGAGCTATCGCAAATATTCGCCAGGGGGGCGAAAAACGCCCCCCCCGGGCCCGCGAGGGTTAACACGCGCAGTGGAAGGGTTGCGAGTACTACGCCCAGTGGAAGGGGGGGGGCGGATGTCGCCCCCCCTAAGATCTCAGCTCCCACTGGAGCTAGAAAGACGAAATTTGGAGGGTAGGTGGGGGCCATGGGGAACTCTGTTGTGTGTGAATTTCATGACCCTAGGTCAATATCTTCAAGGTCAAATGAGGTCAAATGTGGTCAAATCTGCCATATTAGCGACTTTTTTGCGTTTACACGCCGATAACTCAAAAAGTTACCGGCCGATTTTTTAAAATGCTTCATCATACGAAAGAGAAAACATTTGTGAGTATGTATGGTGAATTTCCAGATAATCCAACAATAAATATGGCAGTTAGAAGCCTGCTAAGGGTAAGATGTCGCCGGCTGAAGCGGCATCGGCCGACGCGGGAAACGCGGCAATCACAATTTTGTGTTTACACACTCATAACTCAAGTTGTTACCGGCCGATTTTCAAAATTCTTTGACCATATGATTGCCTGTACATTTCTCAGTCTTCTCACCGAATTTTACACGAATCTAATATAATCAGCGGTAAGGAGCGCGATGTAAAGACGGAACCGTCCCGCCCCGGCACAGTCTACAATTCAGGCGGCGCGTAACGGCTAGCGCCGGCCGCCGCGCCGCCGCGCCGCCGCGGCGGCAGGATGTTTGACTTTACACCGCTATTACTAGAAAAGTTGTGAACCGATTTTCTTACTTCTTGCACGAGAAGATCCGCAATTCAATTCTGGACAGGTAGCCGAAATTTCACATTGATATTATGCTTTCGGCGCGAGTTATTGGCGAAAAACAGGAGGGGTGGGCGAAATCCGCCCCCCCCCCCCTTCCACTGCGCGTGTTAAGCTATTGACATCTTCTTTTCGATCACTCCGCATTAAACAATCGCCAGTCAAAGCCAACCGTTGAAATTGGTAAAACCCTACATTAATTTAGCGGTGGGCTGTACATAGAAATATGGATGCCCATGCCTCTTCTTGGGCCCCCTCACCGTGCTCTTTGACACCGTTCGCCGGCTCCATGGGGCACCAACTACCAACAGTTGCGGCGGAACACCTTCAATTAAGGGGGGGGGGGGCACTGCCGACTTTTGGTCCCATTCTTTCCATGCAACGCCCATAGGGCTAATGTTAAAATGCCCAAATCAAAGGGGGGCACGGTGCCCGGGTGCCCTCCCCGTTCCGCCGCCTATGACTACCAAGCAAGCTCGCCTGGAGGTCCCCCACCGTCTCTTGGCGCCCGAGTAGCCTCGATGCCTGAATAGGGCCCCGAGACATCGACCTTGGCCAAAAAGCGTTCGTGTAGGCCCTCAGAAACTGGTGTGAGCCCTGAGATTACTGTGTGGGCTACTCAAGTACTTTTGTCGGGTCATCATGCATCGATTTGGGTCCGAGCTAGTGAGGGTTATCAGAAGCGTCCTTTAGCCCTGCGACTTTAGAGGTTGGTGTGAGATCCTAAAAAAGAAAGTGAGGGCACTCCGAGGCTTGCAAAGGGCTTTTCCTCGGAGGTCGGCCTTGACCGAACGGCGTTCCTCAAACTGGTGTAGGGCGCTGAGATTACTGAATGGGACTCTCGAGTATTGGCATAGGGCCCTCAGCTATCAGCACGGAGCCCTCAGGAGCCGGTAAGGGCTCCTCTGCGGCATGCATAAGCCATCCGATCTCAGAGGCCGGTGTGAGATCCTAAACAAGAGCTGAGTGCACTTAAAAACCTGCGTAGGGCCCTCAGAGATCAGCTTTGACCAGACGGCGGTCGTGGACGCCCTTAGAAACTGACGTAGGGGCTGCCTCAGTCGGTCGGCCCTCTCACATCAGCCTGGGGATCTCAGGAATCGGCCTGGGGCCCTCAAGAGCCGGTTAGGGCCCTCGGAAAGTGGCATTATACCCTGGGATAGCTGTGTAAGGCCCTCGGGTAACGGCTTGGGGCCCTCGGGCATCGGCCTGCGCCCCCGGGCATTGGCCAGAGGTCCTTCGATATCGGTCTGGAGGCCCTCAAGAGCCGGTGAGGGCCTTCAGAAACTGGTATGGGGCCCTGAGATAACTCTGTGGGCTTTCAGGTGCTGATGCGGGACCCTTAGGCATCGGCCCCAAGAGGGGGTTAAGGAGGGCAGGGGCAGGGGCCCTCAAGAGCCGGTTAGGGCCCTCAGAAACTGGCGTGGATCCCTGAGCTAGCCATGTAGGTACTCAGACACCGGCGTGGGACCTTTAGACATCAACTTGGGGCCCTCGGGCATCGGCCTGGGCCCTCAAGAGCCGGTGGGAGCGCTAAAAATGGCGTGGGTGGGGTTCTGAGATAACCCCTGAGATAACACTAGAACCTGTTCAGTGTTCACGCCTTCAGGCACCGGTGCGGGACCATCAGGCTCGCGCTGGGGCGCTCGAGAATCGGCTTGGGACACTCAAGCGCCAGGGCCGCATGGGCCCCCACAACGAACTGTGGGTGTGCAAAAATAGGTGTTTGCACACCCTCAGGATTTTCAGAGTGTGCAATTGCACACCCTGCCCCCCGGAATCCGCGGTCCCTGCCTATATTTCATTCAAAATTAGGAGGCATTATTACTGTTTTTTCTTGTAACATGAACTGAGTTTGGGTACGGTGCTCCGGAAACGTTGTGGAACTTTAAGCTAGCTAGAGCAGTTTCCATAAAAATTGTTTAGATAGTTGACATGGCTTGTTGACAACTCTTGCTGTTTCTAAAAAAGTGAAAAAAAAATATTTTCCTGCATTAAGCACACAAGGCATGTTTTTCTCATAAGCTATCGAATGTGTGTGTGTGTGTTTTTTTAAGCTGTTTTTTAAGCTTTTAAGCTGTAACTTCAGTTACTTCACTTTAGAACATATTGCCCAGAATGCGTCACTGATCATGAGCTGGTATATCATATCATATGTAGCAAATACATAAATGAGAATAGTGTGTCATGAATTTTTGTGCATACTTCTGGATCATCTGTAATTACATCAAAGGCTCGGCTCAAGAGTGTCCTGCCGACCAGCTTATGCCCAGCCCTTTCTGTCCGCAGAACGTCGCCTGCGACTCCCGCACGCCGTTTGCCCCGGCCGTCCGTACTGGTCTTCGCGCTGCGAGCCGCGCTGGAGTTCGCGGCGGCGTCGTGGAGCTCCCATCGGGACGGCGTGTGATGCCCGCGTCGAGCTTATAAGCCGTGAGCTTCGATTCGCGGCTCACGCGGTCACCAGCTGTATGTACAGCCTCGGCCCCGACGACCCCGCTAATGGCCGAGACCGGCATACCCCCGGCATGGGTCCGCTGTCCGGCGCAGCGCTGGCCGCCCGCATGCTATGCTACTTTTGGCTGTATCGCTGCCCAGCGGGAGCGCGCTCCACGCTGCGGAAGAGGTACACGTTGCGACCCGACTGAGGACTGCAACCGGATGGTGACACGTCGGCCTCTGCGCCCTGGCCGGGGCAGGCGTGACCGACGTCACAGTGGAGGAACGCCCAAACAAGACCAGCCCACCGTCGGAGCAGCATGGAAATATCATGTTCTGCCTGGACGTCGGACCCGGCGGCCGCAGTGCACCTGCACACGTGCGGAGAGGGGCGCTGGAGGCTACTCTGGAGCTTCTGCCATTCCGCGGCGCGACTGCTGGCAAAACGGCGGCGATTGAGGCGGTTGGGAACAGCTGCAGCAATGGTGATGGCGGTGATGGCGACATGGCGGTTTGGGACTTCATCTCAGCGCGGCCGCCGCCCAGGCGCCGCTGCGCCCGGCTGCTCAGCCACCTACCGGATGGCGGGGTGGCCCTTACGGCCCTCACGCCCGTTCGGTCTGCGGCCACGTTGTGGGGTGGCGGTCGCGGGGTTAGCGGCGTTGGACTTCGTCCTTTATCCAGACTGCACCGTACCATCTGAACGGATGGATCTGCCAAGAAAGATGACATCCAAGGCGGCTATGAGGCGATCACAAAGCTTCACCAAGAGCTTCTCCTTCATGGGGCCGGCCGGCCGTTAAGTCGCAACACCGGCTGCCGAGTGCCAACAGCTGCGTGCGCTGGCGCCGACGCGTTGTGGGCCGCGCTGCTGACGCCCAAGCTGCGATATCAACCATCTATGAATAAGTGGCAGCGGTGGCGGCTTGTCAGTTGTTAACGTGCCTTAACAGACGTTGCGAATAGCCCGCGTTAGAATCGCATGGTTGGGAACACAACGCAAGTAAAAATGGGCTTCCTTGATGAACCTACTTTTTAAGCATTGTAGCCTTTGTAATTTTGGATGTTTTGCTGTAGATATTATTTTCTACATATATACTGTATAGGCACTCACGTGCTTTAAATCGCGCAATGCAATTGAACCATGGTAAAGACAATGATAATTGAACTGAGAGCTGACATGCCCCATGCTTTGTGTGTGTGTGTGTGTGTGTGTTTTTTTGGCGAGTCGATAAAAGTGGTTTTGGACACTGGATGAGTTTTTAGGGGTGTGGTGAGGGGGGATGTAATTCCACAGACCTTCTGTCAGATTCACTAATGCAGTAGGTCTGTGCGGTGTTTAGTTATCGGAGCATTCTTTGAAAGTCGTGAATAGGGCCACCGAGTACCTAAAGCCGTGATATTCCCCCACAAAAACTTCTTTTAAATAACCGGGGATAGGTACATGAGCAGAGTAAATGCTATTACCAACGCCTATCACAATGCTGAGCGAATAGGAAAATCCATAGATGGAGAATTGTGCCGCGTTACGGGTGCTCGGGCGCAGCCAATCCACCGTTACCCCAGCGGTGACCTTGACCCGCATCGTCTGTCTCGGCTCCAAAGCCAAACCGGCGTGGAATTGGGAGCGTTCGAGCACTCATGGTCCAGCGCAATTCCCCACCTAAATCCATTCCTGATATACATTTGCTTGCTCATAGTCATGTAACCCGGGTAAATTCACCCAACTTTCATATTGGTCGCTCCATAGACAGATGGCCACAGAGATCAACTTAAAAGGCCATTGTTGCATTCATTTAGTGGAGATCATTAAAGAGCCGTGACAGGCCACAAGTCGCGTGACATCATACGTGTAACGACCAATGACGTCGGCCTGCAAAACCCAATGGAAGCGGCTAGCAGCGTGCAATAAAACAGGGCGCTGCTTTCTAAATGTCTGTCGTGCGCCATAAATGAATATATTCTTTGTAGCCTGGCAACTCAGTAGGTATCTTTTTTTAAAGGTAGTGTGCCACCTTTGAAAGATTTCCCATTTTATTTTTCCTAGGATAAGAAGCTTCTGTTTTTACCTAATATCGCAAAAAAAATCAAAAATGGGCCTGGAATAGTGCCTTTTTCGCCTAAAAGTTTTTCGGTTTTTAGATATGTATAACAACTGTAGTGGGCTCACCTGCAAACAGACGTCGGGCAACAATCGCGAATGCGGCGCACTTGTGACAATAAGCAAAGGTCATTATAGTGTTACGACCATACGACGTACGGGAATGAGTTATCAGCTGTCTAATCGTAGACAACACAATGTCGAGCCTTAAACTGTAAGCCCGTATTGTATTGTTTCTTTTATTTGGCTGTCTAACATTATTTATGGTTTGAAATATGATTTTATGTAAAATAATTGATATGAAAAAGCTGTCTTATAAGTTATGACCCCATTTCACCACACGCAAGTGGCAGAAATGACAATGATCAGCTGACGCATTTTTCTTGGCCGAAGTCAGAGCGCGCGGCCCGACGCACCACGCGTATTTGGAAATTCCGACCTCGACGAGCATCAGAAGCCACCTAACAGGCGTGTTCGAAACCGCAGGAGATGATGATGAACGGGTTTATCGAAACTTGATTGGATGAGCATATCGGTAATAGCGATTTCAGTGTGTGCATTTATTGTTCATAGTGGTGTGAAATGTGGTTGGGGTACGACCGACAACCCGTCGGGGCGAATTTCGCACTGGGGTACTCAAAATTTGAAGAATTTAAGACGTTTCCATGAGTTTTGAAGGTATGGATAAGTTCTAAAAATCCGGTTCTCCTTATCTGGGCCATTAACTCCATACGGTCCAAGAAAGCTGGCACACTACCTTTAACTATTGTACTAGTATTTAATAATTCCATAATTTTATCATTGTGCTTACGCTTTATGTTGATATTAGTGATAAATCCTTAGATAAAGTAAATCGATGTGATATTTAATAGAAAAATAGCAAACTAACGCACCATTCATTCGAAAGCTGGGGAACCTACTAAAAAGAACTACTAAAATTCCTGAGGAACCAAAGGATCAAATGGGGATTAAATAGATGCCTGCTATTCCGTCGTGAAAACGGCCGATATGTATTATTACGAGCGAGAGAGCGCAGCGAGCGAAGTGAGGCCTTTTCAATAAAACGGAAAAATCTCAGTATTGAGCGGCCCGGTCCGGCCCGGCCTGTAACATTTATGAGAGGCTAATATCTCAGCAACGGCTGGACCGATTGGCCTGCGGTCTTTTTTGATGGGTAGTCCTATTCCTTTCACCCCGTAATGGACTACTCCTGATGCATTTCAGAGACCCTCCGTGCCACCATAGGCGGTGGAATGGGGGGGGGGGGCACCGGGGCACCGTGCCCCCTTGATTTTGTCATTTTAACATTAGCCCTATGGGCGTTGCATGGAAAGAATGGGACCAAAAGTCGGCAGTGCCCCCCCCCCTTAATTGAAGGTGTTCCGCCGCTACTGCATGCCACGTGAAAAGTCAGGGGTGTTCATTTTCAAGGAGGTACTTGCAGGGAGTGCCTCAGATGTGTAGAGAACCGCTGGGCCGATTGCGCTCAAATTTGGTACACGGTTGGGGACCGGTTAGATAGAGTACTGTGCAAAGTCAGTTTGGGCCCTATATGTATATATGGCCTTGGTTTGAGCCCCGTTTGCACGTGCGCACGGCAGGGCGCCACATTCAGATCTTGGGAACGGTTGGGCCGCTTGCATCCGAATTTGGTGCACAGCTTATAAACGGTTGGTAGGGTGCCGTGCACATTGCACGAGCCAGTTGGAGGTACCCTGGCGCTGTCAGTGCAGGGCTCACTCGCTCGCTCGCTCGCTCGTTCTTCGCCCAAAAGGCACTTGACTGGTTATTTTCATCACTTTCCTGTTTAAGTGTTTATATATAACTTCATGTGTGTCACATTTCCGAAAAATGCCGGCATTGAACGGCTCGACCCGACCCCCCTCGATCCGGCTGACCCACGCCAATGGCGTTTTTGAACAGATGGAACTAAGGCGCTGAAACTCGTAGCATCGTTCGGGCCTATTGAGAGTTGATAATTCGATAAAAAGACGGCATTTTATCGACAATTTATTTTCCTTATTCATACGAACCATTTATCAGTAGGCACTAGGCAGTCATATTAAGTTCACGAGTAATACCTATCTAAAAGTGAGGATATATATACCTTCTTATTATTGATATCAATATCTGAATACATTAGCCTAGGTACTATACCTACCATCGATCGACTCATGCAACATTTTTTTTTTTTAACATTGCTCATAATCTTACATTAACATAGCAGTCTTTTTTGCGGATGAAATTCTCTGGAAAAAAGAGCAACTTACGATCATGTCCTATTCGTTTCCGGCTCAGTCTCTTCAACCAACACATGGAATGACCATGCACCTTCTCTTCAAGACGTAATTCATTTCCTTTAGGAAAGGCTTGTATTTTTATCAGTTTTCATCCCGTCTCCTGGGTGGCTCCAGCCTCCGGCTCCATCCATTTGCTTCTCGCTTCGTCACAATGCTCTTGCGTTTTGATTTTGGCATTTTATTCGCTGGCTTTCTTGTTGCTTCATGTTTCACTAGGTTGCATTACTTATCAAAACGGGTATTTCAAGGCTCAAAGCAAGCTGTCATATAGCCCGTCGCTAGGTACTTAATATGACGGTCAACAACAACTCTATAACTCGGATAGGCTTACTGAGGTCATACCTAAACCTTTTTCAGTCATTTTTGCATTAATGTCCCAACAATTCATGAAACAGTCTTTCAAGAAACTAATGACTTGTTGGGCTTACTCAGATACCAAATCTCGAAACAGGCACATCTTCAAATGATTGCAATGTTGAAAATGTTAATGCTTTCAGCATAAAAGTTCTAGCTATGCATGGGCAAAGCGATGGGTGATCCCTAAAAGCAATTCAAGTTATTTATCAATGGTTATTTCTTTTTAAAAATTGCAAAAAACTGTCAGCACACCATACGCAATTTGCAACACAACATCGAAAACTGTTGCAGAAGTTTTTGTTTACTCCGTTGCCATGGAGACGAAGCCCCGCAAAACTACGCTCCCGGATCGAAAGTACAATTCTATTGACGCCGCATGTCCAGGCTTTATGAAAAGTAGTAGCATGGATGAGATAATAATGGATTGGTGTCTTCGCAGTTTTTGGCGACATTGAGCTCAGGCCTGCCATCTAGCGGGAGAATTGTCGTAAGTTAGGAGCAAGCCGAGTGAACGCCGCTGATTAGCATTGTGACACACGGGAATGTAGTGTAGTAGCAGGCTTGTTGTGCAATTTTTCAAAAGGTTATGTCTTTATATGTCAGTAAAAGCGAAGAAATTAATAGATTTATGTGCAGGGTCAGTAAGAAGATAAGCAGTTCCATGTTATTTCCTCATTAAATCGGGAAACAGGGAGTTATTGGAGACTTCGCCAGCACGTGTCGTTTTCGCTATTTTTCACATGAGTCTTTACTTGGCCTAAATCAAACAAATTGTCCGATCAAAGAACAAAACGAACGTAAGTACTATCTGTAAGTCTAATGAAAGACTTAAACGGAATTGCTAACGTCATTGCCGCTCAATATGTCATTCAAAACGCTCTATGAAAAGGACCCAACCGGTGGTGCGTAGTCGATGAAATTTCAGTAACTTTGGCTCCAACTCCGATTCCGGTATCCAAATATCGACTCCGACTCCTTCGGGCAGAACTGTCAATTCACACAGACTCCGACTCTGACACCGACTCTGCAGCCCTGGTAAGTCTGTGGAGTGATGACTTTTCGGTGACGTTCGACTCATACTCGGGCTACAGCTTTTAAAAATCAACCGACTCCGAGTTGGAACAGAACCGCTGGCTCTGACTACAACTTCGCAGCCCTGGCCCAAGGCCAAGATAGCCGCCTAAAACAACTTTTATGTGTGATCTTCGTACATTGTTAATGTTATTTTAAACAAGGGGTGGAAAAGGGAGACGAAGCCTTCGCAAACAAGGATCTCCTGTTGCGAATCAATCAGCTGCTGGAAAAGAAAGGCATACCTAAACACCACGCATCTCATTTCATCGTTTTCCTAACAGCTCTGCACCAATGTATAGCACTGATCAATGCAGTGCGAGCATCGATGTGACATTTGTGTACCAAGTTTGAGTGTTATCCGCCCAGCCGTTCTTGAGATATGGAAGCGGCACCCCGCACGTGTGCACGTGCAGTAGCACCCCCATAGTGACACATGGAAATGCATTGGCCACTGGGTGCCTAACTATTGACGAAGTTTTACTGTAATTGGCCCAGCCATTGCGGAGTTACTTTATGTGGAACAATTTCGACACCCCTAAGTTGGCACGTGACACGTGCCGTAACATTAACTAAGATGAAGAAAATCGGGCGAAATTCGGAGAAGAAGGAATAAGCCTACCAAATATGTACGTGACATATTGTCAAACTGCTGTACCATTGTGAGTAAATGACCATATAAAAGGTCGTACAAGCCGATGGAACTGGGCGTTTCAATAAACACCGTCTTACGCATTTTATTTTCGTTATTACCTAAAGGCTGCTTGACGTTTTTGGCTTTCAAGCATTTAAGACGTTTTTTGTCGTCTCAGGTCCAGTAAGATTACCTACAACTCGTGGGAATATGCACTTCAAGCCAACTAACACACCACACCCACGTGTGTCATAATGCTGAGAGATGGCGTTCACTCGGCTTGCTCCTAACTTACGATAATTCTCTCGCTAGATGGCAGGCCTGATCCCAATGTCGCGGATCCCAATGTTAATTTCCACGAGACACCAATCCAGTGTTATATCATCCATGGTAGTAGTTTGTAAAATTGTACTTTGAAAACTACAAATGTACAAACTACAATCGGATTGTAGAATCTTTATGAAAAAGGACATTGGTCTCACTACACCTACTATGCATTTCAGACCCCATGAGACCCTGTTTTTCGGCGATAATTTCTTCAATTTTTGTCCAATTAGCTTGAAATTTTGGCAGACGATATTTCAGCTCAAGCGCCAATTTTTGTCAAAATGGTCTCTTAACAAAATATCAAAATTTAGAGCACTTGTCGTTGGCTCGTAATGTTAATCAGTTTTTGCACCCGGATAGAGGCTCGCTCGCTACCGCACCGGATTGGATAGGAGCGCTGGCCAATCACGTTACGTCGTGCTCAACTTGACTCCGCCCACTGGCCGTGACCGCGATGGGTTTATGCCGCTTCAGTCGGTGTCAGCACCGCGGAGAGGTCGCAGCGGGACCTCATATACTGGAGACAAGTGAAGCTGGCAAAGTTGTTTCGGGATGAAAGCCAAAAAATTATCCGTTCGAGGGTATTTGGTGTCCTCTTCTCTAGGGTTTCGGAGTCGGAGTCGGAGTCGGTCCAGCTGCCTCGACTCCGACTCCGGAAAGTTAACTGAACTCTAAAATCCGCGTTATCACTTTTCAGTTGTTTTTAACCAGTTACCCCGCGGCAGAATTTGCTTCCGATGATCAAAAATAAGCTTTTTAGTTTTTTTTCACACATCTTGTTTTGTTCTGAATAACAAACATCGGGTCTCACAAGTTTCAAGTTATGTCATAATCTAGTAGGCAGGCATTTTGTATTCGCGTTATAACTTCTACTATCCAGCGTGTGATTTAATGACAACTGTGTATTTACTTTCTTCTTTTATCGCTCCGAAATTTTATCGCGCCATTTTTGCTCATTCGATTAAGTTACGGAGCCGTAACTGCGATCAAACAGTCAATCACCTCGTCGTTGCAGCCCTGCAACGACAACTGCACGGCAGCTACGTTCCATGTGAGCCGCCCCGGTGCGACAGCTACTGGCCCGCCCCAGGGAGGCACCGGTTCTGACGTCACACGAAAATATCAGTCGGCTGGTTGTGGCACTGCCCCCTGCCGGCGCGACTGTGCTGCCACCTAGCTAAGCCTAGTCAGCCTAGGGCGGGACGGTGTTTCTTTTTCTCGTTGAGTGGGGCAGCTTGCGACGACACTCGGTCGACATAGCTGTGCTGCAACACACCCCAGGTTCGGAGTCTCTCGGACGGCCAATCCTGTTCCATAACCACAGCTAAGTCCCCGCTGACCTTAACCAGGATTGGCCGGACGACGTTGAATCTTCGTAGTTCGAGACACAGAACCCGGGGATAGTCTGTCGAAGCCTTGGCGGCTGAAGAAAGGCTAGACATATCTCACTTGATTTTGGCGTGGCCAGTCTTACTTCTGTAGTTTTGCTTCACAGCATTCCACGTCCTATCGAGTTTCCGGTTGCGTAGTACACGACCACGTTCAGGAACTTGATGTCTTTTAGATACATCACGCAATGACAAACATTTGGCAGCATTTACATTTGTTGCCTGCATATTTTGGTGAGGAAAAATCACTATCGCAGTAGTACAATCAAGACATACCACAAAGGATCAGAGCTAAAGCAGCATTATTAACCAAAAGTGTATTGCATTGATCACCAGCATGTTCGTAAAATAAAATACATCACGAATAAAGATGACAACCAAGCCGGACCAGGACACTTATAACAAACATGAACCCTAAAGTGGCAACACAAATGAAAGAGAGAAGATGAATCTGCCCTTCGCAATCGTCAACCTAAAATAAACCTTCAAATATACAACAGACCTCTGTGCATTAAAAGAACATGAATATACTCGCTTTGTCGTCGACACATAATGGGAACATCCTGCCGGCCCAGCCAAACAGCGCGCCCGCCTTCGAGTAGGAAATAGCAGCGGCGGCAGAAGTGGCCAACAGAAACTACCACATTGTTCGTCACGCCACCTGCACTGAAACGTAACAGCATTAATGTTTGCCAGTGCTCTGGCGAGGAACATGATTGATACAGTTATATGAAAGAAAAACATTGACCTTATTCCTCGAGTCTATAGCATAATTAATGCAAAGTTACCTTTTTATTTGTGATATTTCGGCCAACAGACCATTATCAAACGAAAGAAAGGACAATGTCAATGTCAGAACAATGTCAGAAACGTAACAGCTATTTAATCGTGAAATGTAGCTATCCATCCAAAGATGCTGCACTACACCACCACCACCGCACAGTTAGCAGATAGGTACGGACCGCAGGTCCTGGTCTCTGTCTCTTCCGAGTAGGGTCTCCGGACCGGTCAACAGCGCCACAATCTCCGCGCGGTAGCTATAGCACAGCTCTCCGGCCGGGACCCGCAGTTCCTCGGCCTCTTCGTCCAGCCAGACCAGCACGGCTCCCGCCCAGCGCCTGAAGACTCCGCCCTCCGCAGATCCGTCCGTCCAAAGCCGGGCAGCACACAGGGGCAGGAACGCGAGGTGCAGCGTAGCCACGTTTTCCCTTTCCGCCGCCGTGGCCCCAGCCCGGATCGGGCACACGTCCAACCGGAAAATGACGCCAGCCGTCTGTTGCCACGGTGGGATTCTCGCTCTCGCCCAGGCCTGGCGGCCTCGCAATCTCCAGCCTAGGACCGAAGACAGGCGCGCCGGTGCCGAGGCCTCGGCGGTCGCGCGCAGGGGGTCCCTTGATGGCAGACCCATTACCCAGCGCCCTCCCCAGCAGCCTGGCAGCCAGCGTCCAGCTTCTCTCCTCCATCGGAGAAAGTCGGGCTTCCGCCATTAGTGCGTGGCACGGTGTTGAGCGCGGACACAGGTGATGATGCGGCCGCCTCTCGCAGTCCTCGCTCCAGGAGATTCACGTGCGAGGGGGCGGCCGCCGGCAGCCACGCGACGGCAGCGTGTTCGACCGCCCCTCTGACGTAACCGATTGGTCACCGTACTAAGGGCACCCTCGTCCAGGCCCCAGCTATTCAACCAGGTCGACGGCGCCGTAGCCGTCAGAGCCTAGTGATTACTCGAGCCACGCCACAGAGCTCACGCCTCAAAGCGGTTGGCTCTCCGGTCCTCGGCATCCGGCATCCGCAGTGATTTGGCGTAGCCAGGACACGTGAGATGCTGGCCTCAGTCATAACCGGAAAGCCTGTAAAAAAACAATATGTGATTGACAAATGGAAATATATGGTATGCATAGAGTTGAGAAATCATGACGCACGCTGCATTGTGACAGAAGATAGTTTAGTGTGATTGGCAGAGGAGGGACTTATTGTAAGAAAACAATAAACAATTGAGGCATTGATTTGGTTTTGTATGTAGGTAGCTACCCTTCTCATATGAATCTGATTTGTACCATTTAAAAAAAACATAGGCGTAGGAGCGGGGGGGGGGCATTCCCCCCACTTTTCAGCTATGCTAATTTTTAAAGTAAAATATTTATTTTTCATTTAAATTCAAAGCTAAGAGCAAGAAATGGTTCGGCAAGGTGAGATGAGCACAAAACTGCAAAGAATTTGTTCATAGGGGTATTACGGTTCCCACAAAGTGACATTGAAGTTCTCTGCCCCCCCCCCCCACACACACTTTACGTGAGGCTCCTGCACCCATGAAAAACACATTGCATTATGTGCATCAACACTTAACCCTTGCACTTAGAGAGGGTCACAAAGCCCACTATAAAGCATACAAGACACCACCTGAAATCAAAGCATGACAAATGATAGCATGTAGGCACCTGACCTACTATAACCTACTGAACAAAACATACCCCATATATCAATATGTATGTGTAGATAAAGTATGAATGGTAGGTTGATACCAAGGCTGTTTAGTAGGTTGTAGGTATGCTGAAAGGATGAAAGATGGGTATTGGTTCAAAAAATATCTGATCTACAGTTTATATGCATATGCAACATGGGGTAAGGTAAGGTTTGATTTCTGTTTTCTATTTGTATCACATGTAAATATCATATCTGGATTCAGGATGTCAAATAATGTAAGAATGTACAAAATGTATGCCTGAAAAGTGAATCATACTTTCTGAACATTTACTAAAAGTTGTAGGTTGCGTAATTGTAGGTAGGTTAGTACGCAAGGTTAGGCTAGGGTAGATGTTTTTCATCTTCACCATAGTTTATCTACACAGTAGCCAACAAACCTTCGTCCAGACATAGGTAGGCATTGCAAATCGTCAAAAAGTTTTTGAAAAATCTGCTCATCAGCATTTGACCAAAATAAGGGTTCTAGCATGTCTGGTTATTCAAGTTATGTTAGGTTATATGTAGGTGAGGTTAAAACTTAGACAAGCTCTAAGACATATATACAGGCTTCATCTGAGAATAATATTGAGCTAGGGGTCTTGGTACCCACCTTCCTGTCAGGCCATGATACTTGACACACCATCCTGCTATCTGAGGCGGCCCAGGAACCAGCTCTGAGCTCTGTAATTGCTTGAGCCTCAAGCAATTACAATGAAAGTCAACAGTCGTGCGGGCATTACACCACTCCCCATACACCACTAAAATATGATATCAAGTACGTAATTAGTTAATGACGATAATCCCGCCGCCACAAATCTTATGAAACACATTGTCAGCATTGACCTTTAATCTTGCCTTTAATATTGATATTCCGAAAAGAGATAGGTATCCATAATGATTTAAAGCGAACGTGTTCTTACGCAGCTGTGACATAAGCTGCGCATACGAAAAACACCCGCTAGACCAATTGATGGCGAATAAACCTGTTGATGAAGAAATACTTGCCTCCCATTGGTCTGTGAACACAATCTGCAGGAAACGCAGCTTACACTACAGCAAAATTTTGCCGGAAAATCTGCAGAAAGTAAGAAAAATGCGATTTAAACATATTTAGCCAATGAGTCTGGCCAATTTGTTGATATATTCCGATAGATATTGAGTATGATCAGTCATTTTGAAAGAATTACGGTCCGACTCTCTTTATTTTTAAAGCAATGACGCATAAAAGAATGATTGAAAAATTGATAAATATATTTTCTTGGAGGGAAAAGTGGGACTAGCGTTAAATTAAAAATCAAAATTAATACACTGATCGAGACCTCGCTTCCAAACGTATTTATCAGTGCATTTTCGCATCGAATCTCTCTAAATCATGAACAAATTTGGGCAAAAACAGCAAGATTGCCTGTTTTGTCAATTCACACATTTTCATATTTGGGGGCAATTTTAAAGTTGATGGCCAATGTTTCCAAAGTCAACATTTCCACAGGAAAAAATATAACTATTTTTCTTCCAAATTCATTCATTTGTAGAGTCCGACTCTCTCTTGTTTTCTCGCAGTTTCCGTTGTGCTCTGAGAGAAACGATCATGTGTATCATAAGCGTTTGGTTCACTTCAAGACTGCAGAATTTGCACTTGCATTTTCTGCCGTGTGGAAGACCAGAGGCAGTCAGCTATTTTATGACAGAATGTGCTTAAAAAATGACTGGTGAATAATATCTTTTGTCAGTGTCTGACAAATATTTATATTTTAAATCACGCTCTTCAGCTGTCAAGTGAGTTCCAAATGGCCTAAATTGTCAGCTGTTTATCATCCTAGGTCAGCTCAAGGTCACAGACGTCAGCTGAAGAAAGTGGTGACCATTGGCCCTGTGTTGAGCGGACAAACCGGTGTTACCTAGTATTCTATGTACCGTGGCCCGCCCGCTCCACGCAGCCGACTGACCGGCCAAGGTCACCGCCCCGTCCGCCGGGAGGGCGGAGCTTAATGATCACGTGTTTGTGACGTCACGCCTACGCACGGATAGCCTCTACTCCACTGACGGATTTACGGAGCCGATTTTAACATTACGAGGCAACGACAAGTACCCTAAAATTTGATATTTTCTTAAGAGACCATATTGACGAAAATTGGCGCTTTAGCTGAAATGTGAATTGTGAAAATTTGAAGCAAATTGGACAAATATTCAATAAATTATCGCCGAAAAACAGGGTCTCATGGGGTCTGAAATGCATAGTAGACAAATTGTAAATTGCCTTCACGTCGTATTTTGCTTGAAATTCATCCCTCATTTCTCAGAGATTTCCTGGTAGACATGCGAGATGCGTCTGTTACTTTTATTAGACATTCATGCTACGAAGTAATTGCGAGTGAGGAGTAGGCGTTGCGGAGACATGTTTTGTCTTCATTAGTGGGGAAATGTAATGTTGCGTTCTCTCCTCTTTCCTATATTTTGACATTAAATATGCATGACGCTATGATAACAAGCGTCGAGCTTACTACGAACACTGGCTCCTGGCAGTGCTGTTCTTCCCGTTTTGTAAGGGTCAGCTTCAATTGCTCTTTTCATTGGCTCTTGAGAACGTGTGCTCAAAATATGCTTTCTAAATTTCTGCGTAACCTGCTAAGCCATCTCTTTGAAATAGATACGATAAGTCATTACATTAAGGCTGTCTTCTTGCTAATATTCACCTGTCAACCTGTTCCGCAATTTGTTTTATTCCAAGCGCTACAAGCCAGAGTATGCTACAATATTGAGATTTCAGTCATCGAACGCCAATGCATTGTTCGACAGGGAGCTTTTGGAGAGAAGAAAACTGCCGTATAATGAAATTAACCGCCGTGTTTTTATGCATGGGTTTTGATAGGCATTTCCGAGTTTTGGCGTCGACTGAAATTAACCGTCTCTCGCGCTTCTGACTTTCAGCAGGCCACCTTTATACAAAAATTTAACTGAACTTTTTTAACATGCGTCGGTGGCAAAAATGTACTATAATAAATTATTGCCATGCAACTGTCAACCAAATACTTCCTTTGCCATCCGGTTCCTGAGAAAACTACACATAAATACATAGAGACTTACTGTTTGCCAGCTACCGAACATTAGGAAGTGGGTAGTACGAACAACACATGAGGCAAAACGCCCCATGGGGCTTTTTGCCCCGCGACCTAGGTACTGAGGCGTTTTACCCCATCACGTAGTTTGGTCAGAAAACAACGCCTTGCACTCCAGCAAGGCATAATTTAACACAAACCCACCCGGCATTATAAGCGTTAGGTAACAGTTGTTCAAAATACATGAAAGTCGTTAACCTGATGTGGACCATAAAATACAATTGGCGAATACGCGGCCCGGCCGCGCCCGCTCGATGATGTATTCGTGGCTCGATATGTCGCTCCTGAGTCGACAGCAGTACTCAGCCATTAATGGAAATCACTACCAAACCAACTCAGACAGCAGAATTGGCCAGGTCATGTTCAGACACCTTTTCAGTGACCCAAGAACAGCTCGCTCTAAAGAGAAACGGGTTAAAGCAATCGTGGCTTTGGTCTTTGATGTTGACTTATCACTATGCTCACTGATGTTTTTTTCATCTTGTCCCCCTAGGTACAGAGATCTGAAAGGTCCCCATACAGGGCCTGGCAGGTCCTCATATAGGTATACACTATATAGGGCCTGATAGGTCCCATACAGGATCTGACAGGTATCTGACAGTCTTCCGACAGATCTCTGAGCTAACAGTTCCCTTACAGCACAGAAGCTGGCACTCCCTGATAGTCCCTGGACGGCAGCATGACAGCCGCTAACAGAGCCCGTATCGGCGCGGCGGCCCGGCAGGTCCCTGCAGCCTGACAGTCCCCCTATCCCTGACAGGGAGGCCCCCGGACGATGTGCTCGCGGTCCCGGGCGGCGCGGCGGCGGTGCTGCCGGGCTGAGAGCGCCGCTGTCACCAACAGTCGCCGCCGCCCCGCCGGGGATTTAGTGTTGGTGTGGCGCCGCGGCGACCGCCCGTCGGCCGTCGACCGTCCTTGGCCGCTCGGGTCGGCCCAGTGGGCTCGTTCCAGGGGCGGATCCAGGAAAACTCCAAGGGGAGGGTCATGAATGGAAGTGGTGCCCCTACCTATACCCAAAATTAAAAACTCAACGGATTTCGTCCACTTCATTTTGGTGGTGCCCCCATTTTCAGTTTTTTATTTTTATTTTTTATTTTTAGTCGGTATCTTACCTCTTAGCCACAACCTCATTTACCAATTGTAAGCAAGTATATATGAATGTGCTATTATGTGTATATGTTGTGGACGCTGAGTAATGAGTACTTACCAGGAACATTATCAGGTAAGCAAATCGTTGTCAGTCCGACGAACTTGACCCTGGCGTCTAAAGGGTCTGTCCTTGACACTTCAGGCTTGTCAGGAGCACCAAAGTCCTTCCAGGGACACCACAAACCTGTCAGGGGCACCTACGGCCTTGTAGGGGCGCCACAGGCCCGCCAGGGGCACCACAGGCCTGCCAGGAAGCAGGGGCACCACAGGTCTAGCAAGTATACACGACAGGCCTGTTAGGGGCACAACGGGCCTGTTGGGCCCATGAGCACCCCTAGCGGCAGGGGCACCACAGTCCTTCCAGGGGCACCGCAGGCCTGTGAGGGGCACCAGCGGCCTAGCAGGGGCACCAGTCAACACAGGCCTGCCAGGGGCACCACAGACCTGCCAGGGGCACCAGAGGCCTGCCAGGAGCACCACCGACCTCGCAGGGGTAACTTTAGCCTGTCAGGGCCCAGGGGCACCACGGGCCTGTCGAGAGGCACTTCAGGCTTTTCAGGGGCACCATAGTCCTCTCAGGGCGCAGGGGTAGCAGGGGCACCAGAGGCCTGCCAGGGGCACTACAGGCCTAGCAAGGGCACCACTGGTCTATCAGGGGCACCACGAGCCTGTCATAGCCAGGCATCTCAGGCTTGTCAAGGCCCAGGGGCACCACAGGTCTGTGAGGGGCACCAGCGACCTAGCAGGGGCACCAGTCAACACAGGTCTGCCAGGGGCGCCACAGACCTGCCAGGGGCACCACAGACCTGCCAGGGGCACCAGAGGCCTGCCAGGGGCACCACCAGCCTCGCAGGGGCACCTTGGGCCTGTCAGGGGCACGACGGGCCTGCCGAGGGGCACTTCAGACTTTTCAGGGGCACCAGTCCTCTCCGGGCGCAGGGGCACCAGAGGCCTGCCAGGGGCACCAGCGGCCTAGCAAGGGCACCAGAGGCCTGCCAGGGGCACCAGCGGCCTAGCAAGGGCACCAGAGGCCTGCCAGGGGCACCACAGGCCTAACAAGGGCACCACGGGCCTGTCAGGGGCACCTCAGGCTTGTCATGGCCCAGGGACACCACAGTCCTTCCAAGGGCACCGCAAGCCTGTCAGGGGCACCACAGGCCTAGCAAGGGCACCTCTGGCCTGTCAGGGGCACCTCAGGCTTGTCAGGGCCCAGGGGCACCACAGTCCTTCCAGGGGCATTACAAGCCTGTCAGGGGCACCAGAGGCCTAGCAAGGGCACCACAGGCCTGCCATGGACACCACAGGCCTGCCAGGGGCACCACCGGCCTTGCAGGGGCGCCTCAGGCCTGTCAGGGGCACCACGTGCCTGCCGGGGACACTTCAGGCTTGTCAGGGGCGTTACAGTCCTGTCAGGGCCCAGGGGCACCAGGCCCGTGGTGTCCCTGCTAGGCCTGTGGTGCCCCTGGCGGTCCTGTGGTGCCCCTGTCAGGACTGTGATACCCCTGATAGGCCGGTGGTGCCCCTGGAAGGTCTTTGGGCCCCCGGGCCTCAAGGGGGGGGCCATGACCCATGTGACCCCCCCCCCCCTTGGATCCGCCCCTGGCTCGTTCAGCTGCCATTCGCTGCTCTCGGCTGACTTTCAGCGGCCCGTCGTTTGCAGAAACAGACATTTGTCTGCAGTGCGATTTATCGTGCAGATTGCAAACGTTCAGCTATTTGTGAATAAAAAACTGGCATCGGACAAAGAACAAACGCTGTTTGTACGGTTGTATACCTACTGGACATTGTTTACCGACTGCAGTCTGGTTTGTGGGTTTCTTGATATAAATTGTCACGACACGAGTGAAAACATTAAATTGGGCCTCGGGGTTAACTACCCAAGATCAAAACCTATTTATTCCTTCGGATGATCTCGAAATGTCTCGATGGTAGTTGGGAGCTCTGTGCGCTTTTTCAATCCAGCAGAGATTTGTTCAGTCCTAATCTGTTTCCAAACTGCAGGCAATTTCGCTGAGCGAATGTGTGGCCGTGGAAAGGAGTATGTTACGCATATAGACACGATTACATCATGCATCCTTACCTAAGCAATCCAAACACAAACTGCAAACTTCCGCAGATACTTTTATACAATATATGTACCATAGCTACAATTAGAGATGCGTGTGCACCAGCGTATCAGAATTATCTCACTCGGAAGTTTGAGAGCACCCGCTATCCCGAACTGTCAATGCAATGCTAATGGGGATCGCCCGGATCGGCGGGGGTTATATCAACTCAGCCGTATCAAAGGCAAAGTAATCCTGTTTATCTACTATTCAGGTACCCACTATTGATATCGACCCTTCTGGCGGACGCAACAGTTACAAAACACATTATGGCGAGGGTTTCCCGTCCTTTCATCCATATAAAAACTATCGGTAACAGAACCAATGTGGTGCATTACTCAATGCAGCCCACGCTCTAGGGGAAGTTGGGGCAATGCCGGAGTTGGGGCAAAGCCGAAATTCGAGATATTTCGAAAACCGTAAGACATGGATGCCACCTGTCAGTGATGCTCTGAAGCTTAAGTGACTACAATTATCGCATGTTTGTTACGAGTCGTCATTCGGAATACTTAGACTGTGAGGGCGCCAAGAGCGTTTTCAAGGTACGTTTCCCTTGTACTACATGCGCCTTTGAAGCTGCATTTTTTACTCATTATGCTACCGTTTGTCTGGCCAATTCGGTCAAGTAATCTTTAGCATGTCTTTGCATAAGTGTGCTGCCTATTTGAAATTTATACAGCACGTTGAAAAGTTATGTGCCTGCAATTGAAAGTATGGCTGGCTGGGGTAATGCCGAAAACGTGCGATTACGCACGTGTTAAAAGCACGCTACGTGGACTTTACTGCTGTAGAATAGCAACGCGTATTTTTAGTCACACAAATTACACTTTCAACCGACACAACGGCCTGTTACCTATAAGGAATGATTTACCTGGCATTTTCTTATTATATCACACAATTATAACTTCCAGTGTGCACCGCGTCCTCAAGCTCTTGAAACGTGTGTCAGCTTTGATGAATTCTGGATAAAGTTTGAGATAAAATGGCAAAACATCAATGTCGGCATTCCCCGTAGATCATTTCTCCCATTTTCGGCTTTCCCCGCAGTCCGGGGCAACGCCGAAAAAGTCACTTCTTTGATATTTTTAGTTTGTGCGCTTAACGGTATGCGAATTCATCAAATGCGCCTGGTATGTTTGAAAGGCAAAAGACTGGCCTCTCGAATGACGCCAACAAGAATAGCGTATGTTGTCTACCTTGCGTGCTACGGGCGTCAGAAAAAAAGTCTTCGGCGTTCCCCCAACTTCCCCTACAGTATGATAAATAATAATGCATCAACGGGCATCCATTGGCTTTGAGGTCCGGCTGGCGCAACTTGAGATCTGGAAACAGTCAGCCGAACAGCGATTAGAGTCGATGAGACATAAGTGGCCTGCCATCTCGCTGACGTCTGCAGTTTGACGAGCGCCGTCGACTTCGACTCAGACTCGGCGGTCGGCCGGACGGGGCTGGGCAGGCAGCTACTGCAGGCAGCGGCAGTGGGCAGGCAGCGACTGTAGGCAGCGGCAGTCGGCCTGCACAGGCAGCGACTGTAGGCAGCGGCAGTCGGCCTGCACAGGCAGCGACTATACAGGCCCGATGGGCTGGGCAGGCTGCTGCTGCAGGCAGCGGCAGTCGGCATGGGGCAGGCAGCGACTACAGGCCGGACGGGGCTGGGCAGGCAGCGGCAGTCGGCATGGGGCAGGTAACGACTGGCCATAATTGGCAGAAGTGTCGGAATTTGTTCACAATTATGGACCGGGTGTGCCGTCCGTATTCCATGGAGCACGCCTATCATAAGTGGAAAGCTAAATCTGACTGTGCGTGAAGTTCTAATCCAGGGGCGGATCCAGCCGATCCGTTTGGGGAGGGCAAAAGTTTCCGACCTATCCGACGACCCCTATCCGCCCCCGCACTGGGAGGAATGTAATATAAATTTTGGATGGGGATGCAAAATTTTCTCAAGGGTTTGGGCCCCTTTACTTTTTCAAGAGCTGTCAATCATCAATTTATGAAAACCAAAAGTTAAGGAAACAATCCAAAGTTTGACCACGTCTCGGACCTGCGCGACAGACTTGGCTGGCTATCACCAAAATCCATGTCAGATTACCTGACACTCACGATCGCCCAAAAGGTCATTAAGCATGAAGAGCCCGAGAACCTCGCTGCACTTTTCGTCCCCAATCAAAATTTTCGAGACCGGCGCACACGGCAGGATCATCTCCTTCATCTTCCCCGACCGAGGCTTGAAACCGGAAAACGGCGTTTTGAGTACCGCGCCGCGGCGCTGTTAAATAGCCTCCCACCGCAGGTAGTGCAGCTGCCACCTGCCAGCTTCGCCCGGTCTGCCAGGGCCGCGCTGATTAACAAATCCCCGCTACGCCGCTGACGAGTCTGTTTAGTAGTAGACAAGGCATGCCGCCAATAGGTGGACGATCTGTTTGTGCTTATGTATATATATATTGTTTGTCTTATGTACATATGTAGATGATTATTGTCGCGACCCCCATCGATGGATGACTGTCGTCTAGTGCTGAGTGTTCTTCCCCCTGCCTGCATCATTGTTACCCATTATACTCGGATCTAAGCCGTAATCGCCACGCCATATGTGGAAGGCTTTTGGTGTCAATACATACATACATACATACAAAGTTCTCAAAGACCGGCATCGGACTCAAAAAGCCTGTATGGAGGCCCTCAAAAAACCGGTATAGAGGCCAAAGGAGCTGATGTTTAGCCTAAAGAACCGGTGTGGAGGAAAGGGTAGGAGTCTGAGTGGGGCCTTCAGGGGCAAGCGTTAGGGCCCCAAAAGTATGTGTGAGGCTCTTGGAGGCAGGTAGTTAGGTCCCTTGAGCGTGCATGGGGTCCCAAGAGCTCGCGTGTGAGCCCAAAAATTCGGCTTCATGTCCGTGGAACATGCATGGGGATTCTTAGAAGCCGCTTGGACACATATTTGATGGGTCATGGGTACCAAGATCGATGTAATGGTCCTAAAAGCCGGTGTAGGGCCAAGAAGTTCCGGTGTTGAGACTCTCAGAGGCCGGCGAAGGGGCACCAGGAGCGGATACAGTGTCTCAACAAGCCTACATGGGACCTGACAATCAGTGTGGAATCCCACGAGCCTGCGTAAGCCCTCAGAGACTTTTGTAAGGCCCTCAAAGGTCGTTGTGAATGGTCTCTGAATCTGAAATCTTCGCGGGACCCCGAGGCCAGCATGTCCCCTGCCTGCGTTAAGGCCCTCCAGAGACCGTCGTAGGGTTCTTCATAGGCCAGCGTGGGCCCTTGGAGCCTTCGTTACAGGACTCTCAGAGGTCAGCATGACCCCTGCAGTCTGCCTGCGTTGAGGCCAGATCAGAGGCCGTCGTGGGGCCCTCAGACGCCAGCGTGGGCATTTGAAGCTTGCATTGGGTCCTAGAGGTCGTCGTGAGGGCCCATAGATGACAGAGGTCGTGGTGAGGGCCCTCAGGGACCGTCTCGGGTGGTATCACTGTGGAAATCGTTGTGAGGGCCCTTAGAAGCCTTCAAGAGGACCATCAGAGGTCATCATGAAGATCCTTGGCCATCATGGCGGTCTTCATAGACCCTGGGCCCTCAGGTATCTTTGCAAGGCCCTCAGAGACTGTGGTAAGGACATCAGAGTCCATCGTTAGGGCCATCAAGAGACCGTCACAGGTTCCTTAGATGCCATCATAGCCCCTGCAGCCTGGTTGTGTTGGGGCCCTCAGAGGCCGTCGTGGGCCGTCTAAGGCCCGATGGGCACTCAGACCTGAGATGGGTCTAGGACCGTGTCACGAGGGCCCTCAGAGACCACCGTGGGGCCCTCAGAGGCAGCGTAACCCCTGGAGTCTCCGTGGGGTCCTCAGATGCCGTCATGGGGCACCAAACGCGGTTCGGGACACTCCTAGCCGGTGAGGGCCCCAAAGACCAGCATAGGGCGTTCCTGACCAACAACTGGACGTCTGATGATCGGTGATCCCACATGATCGTTCGTTTCCCGATCACTGGTTTTTAGGATAAAATGTATTTGGTGGTGTGACAGGCCTCATACGGCTTTTGGAGGGTGCAAAAAGCTATGTTTGCACTCCAATGTCTTCCATGGGTCTGGAACTGAAACCCCTGCACCCTCTATCCGGATTTCCGCTGCCCTTGAGCACCGAGATGACCAAACGACTTTACAACGCCACACTATCTACCTGCAAACAGTTCAGGGAGTTCGATCTATTAACAGCATTCTGGCATAAATCATCAGCAGCGAGCGTCCAACTCCTTCCTTCGGAATGGCCGTCACCGAAAGTCCTGCTTTTCGTCCAGATAGTCCTCGACGCCGTATTCAATTTTATTATCTCTATATGCT
Source organism: Amphibalanus amphitrite (assembly GCF_019059575.1). Lineage (NCBI taxonomy): Eukaryota > Metazoa > Arthropoda > Thecostraca > Balanomorpha > Balanidae > Amphibalanus > Amphibalanus amphitrite. The sequence continues at coordinate 7,003 of NW_024883457.1, read as the reverse complement.
TTGGGAGGGGCAAAAGGACAGTCTTGCCCACATGATTTAGCTTTGGGGAGGGCAAATGCCCATTTTGCCCTCCCCTGGATCCGCCACTGTTCTAATCTATGGTATTCTTCGCTTTTTCATTTTTCTCTTCCTTTATTTTTAGTTCAGCTTCTGCATTTATCGCACAGTATTCTTCAAGGGACGTTCGAAACCGGTGAAAAGTTAAAGGTAGTGTGCCAGCTTTCTTGGACCGTATGGAGTTAATGGCCCAGATAAGGAGAACCGGATTTTTAGAACTTATCCATACCTTCAAAACTCATGGAAACGTCTTAAATTCTTCAAATTTTGAGTACCCCAGTGCGAAATTCGCCCCGACGGGTTGTCGGTCGTACCCCAACCACATTTCACACCACTATGAACAATAAATGCACACACTGAAATCGCTATTACCGATATGCTCATCCAATCAAGTTTCGATAAACCCGTTCATCATCAGCTCCTGCGGTTTCGAACACGCCTGTTAGTTGGCTTCTGATGCTCGTCGAGGTCGGAATTTCCAAATACGCGTGGTGAGTGAGGCCGCGCGCTCTGACTTCGGCCAAGAAAAATGCGTCAGCTGATCATTGTCATTTCTGCCACTTGCGTGTGGTGAAATGGGGTCATAACTTATAAGACGGCTTTTCATATCAATTATTTTACATAAAATCATATTTCAAACCATAAATAATGTTCGACAGCCAAATAAAAGAAACAATACCAATACGGGCTTACAGTTTAAGGCTCGACATTGTGTTGTCTACGATTAGACAGCTGATAACTCATTCCCGTACGTCGTATGGTCGTAACACTATAATGACCTTTGCTTATTGTCACAAGTGCGCCGCATTCGCGATTGTTGCCCGACGCCTGTTTGCAGGTGAGCCCACTACATTTGTTATACATATCTAAAAACCGATAAACTTTTAGGCGAAAAAGGCACTATTCCAGGCCCATTTTTGATTTTTTTTGCGATATTAGGTAAAAACAGAAGCTTCTTATCCTAGGAAAAATAAAATGGGAAATCTTTCAAAGGTGGCACACTACCTTTAGGTAATGAACGCTACAAGTATTGAATTTCAAAAGAGCTAAAATCGTTGATGTTGGCTTGGATACTTATTTTTACAAAAGCATGTGGAACCATCAGCTGCCATGCCATCTCTGTAATGAGCTCATGGCTCATTTACGAGTCAATCAAAAACCGGACTTGGACTCCATACATACATTTCACGTCGCTAGTTCGAACTAGAGGCGGTTGGTTCTTGTGCCGCGTTTCTAGTAAAGGCCGGTTTGGGTGATGAGTCGATTTATTGATGCAACCGTCAAGACAATAGACCTGTAGCACATTCCTGTTAATTACGAATCAAGTTAACGCCATCACTTCTAAGTACAGGTATGTCTCACTCGTCCGCCTCTCGCTCACAACTGCAGTTCTCCGATCCTGTTTTAAATGGGTAGGTGCGCTCAGTCTGCCGCACCTCAGAGTAATTCAGTTGAGAGAACTGGCCGGCCTGTCCGCCGGCGCGACAGGGGCCCGATACATCACAGAAACAAACATCAGCTCCGACGCGCGGCTGACGCGAGCCGCTGGAAGCCTTCAGTGGCGGCTGCTGGCTTGCCAATAACGGGCTCATTTGAACATCAACCGGCTGCACATAGTCTCATTGCCACACATGGGATTAGTACTGGTTCACATCGGCATGCTCGTCACCGTTGGCGTCAACATGCTCCAACTGCGCCATCGCAACGACAGGGTTCTCGTCAGAGACTTTGCCTAAACTGCGGACGAGCTAAGAACATACATGTAACAGACCATGTAATGCAGACGAAACGAAAACTACTTTTTGTTCACAACTTCCACTGAAACGTTCCAAAAATTGGCTGTTCGCTACAACTTCTCGAGAAAAAATATAGTGTGACGCGGAGAAGTGGCCTTCTGCCAGCAGCGAAGGCACTTGCAGCACGACCGGCGCTGAAGCCAGCCGACCACGCGTCCAGTGACAGCCGACCACGCGTCCAGAGACACACGGAGCCTCTCCGCAGCCAACGCTGGTCATATATTTCACTACGACTGCGAGAAAATACGTGTTTGTGTCGCCGAGTGCCGGCTGTGCGGCACGGCCAACAATCTTGGAATATAGCGTCCGGATGGGACGGCCGGGACTGACTACAAGAGCTCTCACAGCATCCACTACGACGGCCTCAATCACTCAGTCCTGTTGTACGTCACGACAAAATCAGACCGGGAAGGGGGAGACAGAACTCGAACAAATCCGGACACAGGTGGCACACACCCGATCACACACAGCTACAGACAAACAACGCGTTGGACCGAACGGAAACTCAAGGATGGACTCTAACCAGCTATCAGCGATTGGGACCGGCTTCGGTCACAGTCAGCTTTGGTCAAGTTGGAATCTACCAGAAGCAGACAGCCTGGCCCGGCGCAACCACAGTGTGGTATAACCAATGCAAGGTTGGTGGTAACAATGATCAGCTGTAGCGGACTTTAAGCCGCCGGCGACTATCTGTGTCCGGTTCAGGGCTGAAAACCTGGCTCTGACTGGGGAGAACCAATAAAGGTGACTCAAAACGCGTCCTGGTCCGACGACCCGGTACAGCCATCCGCAATGGTGGCCAATACCCAGATGGAGCTGGAGCGACCACTCGGATACAGACGATACAAAGCCGGCCTGATCCGGACCGCACGGGGCCGAGTGCTGGCGGTAACAGTGGCGGGATATGTGCCGCGGAGGACCGTCTGTGCCGCGCGCAGAGCGTCCTGGGCGGCCTCCGCTCCGCCAGCCGCGCCCGCCGCCGCCGCCACCGGTCACGGCGCGGCACACGCCAGTCCGCGGACGCGCGCCACCCGCCGCGTCATCCACCTCACAGCACAGGCCACCGCCGCGGCCGCTCTTGTAGAGATAACTTCCACGGACTCGGCCGTGCAGTCACAGCACATCGTTCCACCCCGCGCCGCGGCGGCTCGCGGGCGTCGCGGCCAGGACGCCGCCCGCGCCGGCTCGCAGCCGCTGCCGCCGGCGCCTATTTCCTACGTCTGGTGTCGCGTTTGACGGCCTTGCCGGCCGGCGCCGGGAATGGGGTGCGCGGCACCTCGATGGTGGGCGTGTTGAGGCCGCTGTGACGGCCGCCCATGGGCGCCGCGCCGCCGGCCGGCGCCGGGAACACGGGGCCGCGCATCTCCACCGTGGGCGTGTTGAGGCCGGACGGACAGAGGTCGGCCGGCGCCGGCTCGTCCTCCGGCGGCGGCGGCGCCAGCTCGGCGGCGGCGTCCGGCGCCGGGGCAGCCGCCGCCGCCGCCGCCGCCGCCGCCTCGTCTTCCTCCTCGATGCCGCGCAGGTCGGGGAACAGGTCGTCCGACTCGGCGCTGAACAGGTCCAGTAGCGACGGGTTGTAGGAGACGAGCTGCTGCTCGGACGGGGCCGGCTCGCCGCCGCCACCGGCCGCCGCCGCCATCAGCGTCTGGTCGGGGTCCTGCAGAATCTGCGGCACAGACGGCGGAGGCGGGTCACACACGAGCCCAGAGTTCCGGTGTCCCATGCGGTTCGACGACTCACTGCAGCTGTACGGCACCTACTACCTATAGCAGACGACACAAGAGGCGCACGTAATACTACCCACATGGTTATACGTCCAAAAAGGGAAGACCAAATCGATTTGGCTTGGTTTGCTTGTTCGTAAAAACATCACCCAGAGCCTACCATATGTCCAGACCAGTTAGCAACCGAGGCGATTCCAGCATTGTGCGAAAGGCGGCGAACGTCTGGGGATTAACAGCCATTAGGCACCATTTGCAGATATATTGGGCAGCGTTAAAAAACTGGTGAGCTTTCAGATGATGGTATACTCGTACTGTTATGACCCATTTCTTTGTGGGATATTGACTCGAACATTATAATTTCAACATCCATTCCCAAACTAGCGAGTGTTGTTAGCACCATAATCCAAACAGAGCGTCCTCTGGTTTTATGGGCAGTATACATAATTTCCTGGATCTCTCAAAAGTAAAAACTGCAGGATAATGCGTCACAGGATATCGACAATGTGTATAAAACAGGATCAAAGGCACATGAAAAGCCCAGTTCGTGGGTGCAGTAGATCCTTTATACCGGGTATCCTTATAAATGTTGGCAGATGTCTGGGTAAAGACGCTTATATCAAGAGGCCAGCAGATTACGTTCAGACGAAGCAGCTTTCTCGTTTCTATCGAGTTTGATCTGAACGTTGGAAAATCGGTTGCCGCTTACCCCGGCTCTCCGTCCAATCATCGATATACGGTAATATCCGGCAGGCTCAGCGGCCCTTGGCGAAGCTGATCTATAACATGATTGTAGTGTGATTGCCTTATCCAAACAGCTGGAATGGCAGCATAGCGTTAGCATAGCAGCACGTCACACAAACGGTCCAACCGTTTTCGCATCAGCTCCAAAACATTGGCGCTTGACGTCAACATATTTTAAACGAATTCAAAGGCGAAGACAGCCTCATCGTCAATGCAGAGTTCAATTTTGGCGAATAGTTATTTCAGCTGTGATCATAGGAGATGGAATAGCGTTCTCAACGAGGAATATCTGATCAAGGAGCCGGTAGGATATAATGGCAGAAAACGTGTCTTTTCATCATCAGAGGTAATCAGCTTCCATATTTACCTATATTTTTTTCTCCAGTGTCCAGTGTCCAAATATAATATGATCACGGGATCACTGACCGGCCGCAGAAGAGCACTACATGAGGTTTGGACCACAGTGCCTATAAAATGCCTATAAAATCCCCGGGCGGGCTACCGTAGGACAGCTAGGCGCCAGTGCGCTATAAAATGTGGGCCAGCCGAGCACCCAAGACCCCTGGGTGTTTAAGCGAGCCGAGCCGCTGGACTGTAAGGCACCTCTGACCTAGCCGCTCCACTTTCCCAGCGGAGTGTTTGTTGGGGGGGGGGGGGGGGGGGGTCGTGGCAGGGGAGGGCTCCCGAGGCTGGCGTCATGCAAAGGAGAGCCGGGAAAGATCACCTCCCCTCCCAACACCAGTTCCATTCGCCCTGTTTAACAAGAAAGATTCGCCGTGACAAAAAGCAGTGTTGTTTGTCAATTACCAAAACTTTGAAACTAGCCTGTCAAAATCATAGAGATCTTATAATATGCAAATCACTAGACCTCAACGAACCTCAAAACCATGCAAAAACCAAGTCCACAATATTTACCTTACATTCCACTATATAAATTTACCGCATTCTTGCATTCCAAAGAACACAAAATGGTTACGCTTAGGTATATCTCATTTTCTTTCTCAAAGGTCTTTCCCAGGTCGTACCTAACAGCCAGGATCCAGCGCTCGGGGCTAGGGCCTGGTAACAGGTACTTTTACAAATATTTTCGGCCATTGCTAATGGGAAAAAGGTACTACTGAAGCAAATATAATCTAGTGGAAAAGGGTGGAAAGCACTGCCTACACAGCCGTGCCGAAACCCCCACCACGCGGGTACCATTATAACCCTCGCCCCGTTGGGGGGCCATTTTGGCCCCCCCTGTGGTTTTTCCTGAATAGCAAGAAAACGGCGGCGCGCAGCGCCGCCAAATTTTCAGTACCTTCCCGGGCATCAATTTGACACCTTCACACCAAATTTCAAGTCTTAGCTCACCTTAGGTCAGGAGTTATTGAGGTCAAACTGAGGTCATGTTCGAGCAAAAATGAGCAAAAAACATGCAATCTTGAAACGCTCACCAAATCTACAGTTATCAAGCAATTTCAAAGTTCTTTATATGGTCTGGTAGTCAAAAAGCGGCGCTACAAAACTGCTATCTCGGATTTTCAAAATTTTGGGCTTTTGACCCCAAAAAATTAAAAAAATTGATTTTTAAAGAAAAACTAAAAAAAATCCAAAAAATTTCCGAATTTCGAAAAAAACGGAATATATGTGATAGTCCCTGCGCTCTTCTACATACATACCAAATTTCAGATCGATTTCTCGGTTTTTGGCCAAGTTATAGCGAAAAAACTGTTCAAAAATGATGACGTCAAATTTTTTAACTCAATTTTTAGCGATTATAGACCACGTACGGCAAAACAAAGACCACCATTGAGCTACCCGTGACGAGCTGCATCGATTCGATACCCATTTTATGCAAAAATATTAACTTTGAAATTTGACCTAATTTGACCTGACCTTGACCTAACCTTGACCTGACCTTGATCAAAACGTGACCTAAGCTGGCCCCAAAGGCTGCCTGATCCACATAATCGCATTTGTCATGTAAAATGGGCCATAAAACATGCATCACACGACACTTTCATATTGTGACCCCCCAGTGACCTGACCTCTGTGACCTGACCTGGTATCAGTGACCTCAAATAGCAAAATATGTGTTTGAAGTCTTGAAGAACATTTCCCCATCGATGATTTTCAATGAAATGCATATTACTCGATTTTACAACGCATTTCTTGAAATGCCTGTAAACGGTGAAAATTGGACCTTTGACCTGACCTGTGACGTCATCGGTTTGACCTGGGTCAATAAAATTGGTCACAAGGTAGTTCCCTGATAGGCTATCCAACACCGCTTGCCGCTTGTCGCTAGGTTGCGTGGTTCTCGAGATCTTAGGGGGGGGGCCAAAATGGCCCCCCAACGGGGCGCGTTGCTCGGCAGAGCCCAACGGGCGCGGGTTAAGAGAGTGAGTGAAGCACCGCAGACCTAGCAACCGCCTCTGACCGTGCTCTCCACCACTCCTCGAGAAAGGCAGTCTTCTATAATGTTTCACCTATAATTGGCTGGCCATTTTCCGCCACTCCCTGCACGTTTCAGTTCATAATGTAGTGTCACCCGCAACGCAACCATGCAAATTAATGAAAGAATAATAATTCAAGACGGAGAGAGAGAGAGAGAAGAGAGAGAGAGAGAGAGAGAGAGAGGAGAGAGAGAGGAGAGAGAGAGAGAGAGGGAGGGAGGGAGAGGGAGGGAGGAGGAGAGGGAAG